>NC_079227.1:40906075-40971075 GCF_029633865.1 Lampris incognitus
TGTGTGTGTGATTACAAGTCAGCTAAAGCGGGAATGACAGACTACAAAAGCGGTCAGCTGATGTAGCACCAGGTCCCAGGGTGTGTGAATGTGGTTGGGTGGGGGTTACTATCCTTTTGGGTTGGTGTGTAGTCCAGGAACAGGGCTGGCCTCCAACACGCCGCGGTTTCAGGAAGGACCCGTTCTGGTCGGGTCTTCTCATAATCCATCCTCCGCTGCAGCCGCGCTGCGGTGAAACCAGACAGAACAGGAAGTGTCGGTGAGCGCATGCGCCCCGTGGACGCATCCTGCAGATAGAGATGAAGGTCTGTAGACACGTAGGACTGCCAAGCTAATGCTAACATCCACACAAACACACCACGTGATGAGCAAGGCGACACGTCGTGTTGTTACTGTGTTGCAAAGGTGTCGTGTTGTTAATGAGTTAATGTGCTGTAAATATGTTGTTAAAGTGTTATTATTGTGTTGTTAAGGTGTTGATAATGTGTTGTTAAGGTGTTGTAAATGTGATGTGTTGTTAATGAGTTAAGGTGTTGTTAATGTGTTGTTAAGGTGTCGTTAATGTATTGTTAAGGTGTTGCTGATGTATTGTTAAGGTGTTGTTAATGTATTGTTAATGTGATGATAATGTATTCTTAAGGTGTTGTTAAGGTGTTAATGTATTTTTAGGTGTTGTTAATGTGTTGTTAAGGTGTTAATGTATTGTTAAAGTGTTGCTAATGTGTTGTTAATGTATTGTTAAGGTGTTGTTAAGGTGTTAATGTATTTTTAGGTGTTGTTAAGGTGTTGTTAAGGTGTTGTTAATGTCAAAGAAAGTTGAATCAGTTCATCTGGACACGACGTTTATTGACAGAAACACTTCATCATCATCTAAGTGACCTCTTCAGTCTCACCTGACTGCAGGTACCCCACCCTTATAAACAGTACAGTGACTGCAGGTACCCCCACCCTTATAAACAATGCAGTGACTGCAGGTACCCCCACCCTTATAAACAATACAGTGACTGCAGGTACCCCACCCTTATAAACAATACAGTGACTGCAGGTACCCCCACCCTTATAAACAATACAGTGACTGCAGGTACCCCACCCTTATAAACAATACAGTGACTGCAGGTACCCCACCCTTATAAACAGTACAGTGACTGCAGGTACCCCCACCCTTATAAACAATGCAGTGACTGCAGGTACCCCACCCTTATAAACAATACAGTGACTGCAGGTACCCCCACCCTTATAAACAATACAGTGACTGCAGGTACCCCACCCTTATAAACAATACAGTGACTGCAGGTACCCCCACCCTTATAAACAGTACAGTGACTGCAGGTACCCCCACCCTTATAAACAATACACTGACTGCAGGTACCCCCACCCTTATAAACAATGCAGTGACTGCAGGTACCCCACCCTTATAAACAATACAGTGACTGCAGGTACCCCCACCCTTATAAACAATACAGTGACTGCAGGTACCCCCACCCTTATAAACAATAGTCCCTAACGACCAAAACCAACGAGCAGTTTCATATGCAAATATGGGTTTGGCCATTGATCACGTGTACTATTAAGGAATCAGGAACAATTTCTTGTTATTTCTTTCATGTACTTGCGTACACAAAAGAAATTAAATTCTGTTTGCCCCAGTCCACAGTAGTTCGAAACAAAAGACAAAAACCTTCCCAAAAACGACACCACAAAAAAATAAAAACAGAGAGACAAAAACAAAAATAAACACAAACACAAACAGTTAACAACACAGTCCACTCAGAGCAACACAGTCTAAAAAATCCCACTGTCCAGGAGAAGGAACGCAGCCAGGATGACTGTGGGAACTGCCGGTCTGCATGGGCTAGCAGTTAGCTTAGCCTGCCCCGCTTCCGAGTCCTGCCAGACCGCCCTCGGTGCTTCCTCCTCGGGCGCAGCTCCAGGCAAGGCCGTGGTCAGGGCCGCTGCTAGCCATTTGGGTGCCGTAGGTGTAATTGCTTACTGGCAAGAGAGAGAGTGATTGTGATGAACCGTCTGAGGACATCTCGCCACCTTTTCTTTTCTGCCTCTAGCAATGTCAGCTCCTGATGGTCTATTGCCATGTTCTTCCTTTAGCCCTGTGTCCAGTTCCCTTCACCTGAGCACGCACTGTATATGATCTGGGCTATTTTCATTGGTCCTCAAATTGCTGTTAATATTAGACCAGTCACTGTGGCCCTCTTGAGTAAGCTTTATTGTCACGTATCGGGAAGGAACCCAAAAGCAGACGGGACAACCAGGTAAGGGAAGAATCCAGTCTTTATTGAAGTGACCGATCTCGGGGGTAGAGCAGGAGGTGGCTCTGTGGCAGGTAGGCAGGCAGGCAGAAGTCCATGAATGGCGACGTTCCAGCGAAGACTGGTCCATGGTGGAAGCCTTTTAAGGGTGAGGGCGATGAAGGGGGGGTCAGCAGGTGTCAGCTGGTGTAGCAGGTGTCAGCTGACGTAGCAGGTGTCAGCTGGTGTAGCAGGTGTCAAGGGCGATCGCTTTGATGTCAAGGGCGAGAGGCTGTGACATTTATAGCCTTTGAGCGAAAAGGCTTACAAGCAAAGCAAAACACTGCATTGTTTTGCTCTGAATATACAAGCCAGCTTCTTAATACCTTCTCACCACTGGAAAGCGATTTGTATAATAGGCTGCCGGTATGAAATGCCCTTCCATCTGGGCCCTTTGGGAAATTAAGATTGGACCCAGCTTTAAATGGCCCTCTGTGCACAATATCCAAGTGATCAGAGTCTCCAATGTGAGCTGGCCAAAGAGAAGGGTCAACTGGAGGGGACACAATGGTCTCTCCTGCCTCACTTGCTGACGGCCTCTGGATTATTGCTTGTGGTGATGCTGCTGTACCTTCAGAACTTGATGGGGGTTGGTCAGTTTCGGCGTCTTCAAAACTGCTGGTAGATGGCTGGTCATCATCGTCTTGGTCCTCTTGGGTTCCTCCAACATCAACGAATTTCAGCATTGACCCTGAATTAATTTAGAAATACAAGGGAAATGAATTAGCGTCATCAATACGTGAGTTTTCAAGACGCTCAAGCTTCAGGAATTAACTGGGCATTAAGAGAGATGGTTGAAAAGTTTAACAAAACGGAACAAGTATTAGTATAGATATATTCATCACAATTATGTGTGCTTTATATCCTTCAAAGCTGATATGATTAGCAAAACATTACATTTTACATTTACATGCATACTAGAAATGAAAACACAAGGAATAGACTGCAACTTAAAAAAAGACCAAATTCCTTGATCTGAACATTGTAATCCGCGATAGATCAGTTTACAATGAATAGTCTATAAACCTAAATAATGTAAACTACTAATAAGACCCGTTAGCCCCTAGCTAACGAGTCTGACCCTTTAGCCGAGCGGTTAGTGATGTCGCCTTGTGGTGCAGTACACCCCGTATCGAATCCCGCACCGGGCGAGAAAATAACCGGTTACAATAAGAAGACAACATGTCAATGTTCCTCTAGCTAATTAAGTAATGGCAGTAATGACTCGATTTCCCCTGCAGATGTCGACCTTACCCTTACCCTGACGAAGAAATCGGTTTCACACAGCCAATTAGCAATCTCTGGACGCTGGTCCATCTGTCATGTCAGACCTGATTACAAGCAGCCTCCGATGTCCACCAGTTATTCCTGTGTTAAGAGGCTCCGACCTGATTCCCTCAAACGGCCTTACACGATCATAATGGGTCTTGCAAACGCCATGTTTTGAGATAAACATGCTGAACTTGGGTAACTGCTTTGCTAAAGACGGATGGATCCGGCATGCTAACGATGCAAGGGTACTGACACCTGACGAGTAGGCTGACTATAACGGAGAAGAACGTATTCATGTATTTCACAATACACCGCCATCTATTGCCCAAAATCTGCCCCTAGTGACGTAACTACCAGCTCCCCTTAAACACCTGCCCCCTAAGCAACGCTGGCAGCGTTGAGGATGATGAGATGTGTGCTTGCAGCTCACGTTAGAAGATCTTTAGCTTGCTAACTTGACCTGCTGCTTGCCTCAAGATGTCTCCTGCCATTAGGCTATGTGTGTTGTGCAGGCCAAGGCTAACGTTTAAGCACTTTACACTATTTAAGAATGAACATTTCTAAAACATACCTGCAAGCCATGCACGAGCATCCTCCTGCTGCTGCTCCTCTGCTCCCGACTCCTGTCGCCTGTTCGAAGCCGAGGCGTGTAGCTAACGTTTCAGGTAGCACCAGGCTTGAGTTTGTTGGGCACCATCGCACAGACCACAGGAAGGAGGAGGAGGAGGAGGAGGGGGGGGCACCATCATTCATTTGATTATTTCGAGGAAATATGTATGTCCTGCACATTCCCTATAATGGTCTTATGATACCAATTATATTGGGGTTCATCTTAAATTTAAATAATTAATCATTATGAAAATTATGAATAAATAAATAATTCTGGTGCCCCCTCTGGTAGTTGGTGCCCTACGCACAGTGCGTGATGCGCGTTATGGGAGCGGCGGCCCTGGGAGGCAGGGGAGGCAGAGCCCCACCTTTCATCATGAAAAGAGAAAACAAATGATGATAAAATAAAATAAATATTAATATTTGTCTACTGATCTGTGCTGTAAATGTAATTTATGTACAATTCCAATAATTTAAATCATTTTTATTATCAAAATCGCTGAATTTGCATATTCCCTGTTCAATTAGAGGGGCGACACGCGAGTTGAGGCAGCGAGGGGTGGAGCCTCACCTCGGATTGCGCAATCCCTCACAAACTGGGTTGAGCGCGTGCCTTTCGCTTTCTCACTGTTTGTCGCCCATGTCATGTCTGTAGACACGTTTATTATATGTCCTCACTTTCCTTAAGATAGTTCATGTATGTCATGTATGTGTATAACATGTTTAGTCTTGCTGATCTTACAGAAAACCGCACTGAAAAAGCGCGAGATGAGGCAGCCAGTACCTCTGCCTCACTGAAGGGGGCGTACGCGTGAGCCCACGGGTTTACAGGACGGAAAGACCTGTAAAACTAAAAGAAGATGAGGAGGACTTTTACAACAAAGTCACGGAGCTTTGTGTCCAGAAGGACAGGAGAGTGGACTTCATTCTCAAGCAGAGGTAAGCCCGTGCACACCCTGCCCTACATCCTTTTGTTTGTGTTGAATGAGTATGTAATTAATTAAATACTAATAGTAGTAATAATAATAATAATAATACACTTTATTTATAAGCGCCTTTCTGGACACTGGAGGACACTGTACAAAGATAAACAAATACAAAAAGCAACAACAGATGAAAACTACACAATACAAAGCATAGTAATAGTAATTGTGGAATTACGATGGCAAATTAGGAAAACAGGCACGGTGCAGAGCAAAGGCGCTCTCTCCCTGAGCCGCTCTCTCTCTGAGCCGCTCTCTCTCTGAGCCGCTCTCTCTCTGAGCCGCTCTCTCCCTGAGCCGCTCTCTCTCTGAGCCGTTCTCTCCCTGAGCCGCTCTCTCTCTGAGCCGTTCTCTCCCTGAGCCGCTCTCTCTCTGAGCCGCTCTCTCCCTGAGCCGCTATCTCTCTGAGCCGCTCTCTCGCTGAGCCGCTCTCTCTCTGAGCCGCTCTCTCTCTGAGCCTCCTCTCTCTGAGCCGCTCTCTCGCTGAGCCGCTCTCTCTCTGAGCCTCCTCTCTCTGAGCCCGCTCTCTCTCTGAGCCGCTCTCTCTCTGAGCCGCTCTCTCCCTGAGCCGCTCTCTCTCTGAGCCGCTCTCTCCCTGAGCCGCTCTCTCTCTGAGCCGTTCTCTCCCTGAGCCGCTCTCTCTCTGAGCCGTTCTCTCCCTGAGCCGCTCTCTCTCTGAGCCGCTCTCTCCCTGAGCCGCTCTCTCTCTGAGCCGCTCTCTCGCTGAGCCGCTCTCTCTCTGAGCCGCTCTCTCTCTGAGCCTCCTCTCTCTGAGCCGCTCTCTCGCTGAGCCGCTCTCTCTCTGAGCCGCTCTCTCCCTGAGCCGCTCTCTCTCTGAGCCGCTCTCTCCCTGAGCCGCTCTCTCTCTGAGCCGCTCTCTCTCTGAGCCGCTCTCTCCCTGAGCCGCTCTCTCTCTGAGCCGCTCTCTCGCTGAGCCGCTCTCTCTCTGAGCCGCTCTCTCCCTGAGCCGCTCTCTCCCTGAGCCGCTCTCTCTCTGAGCCGCTCTCTCCCTGAGCCGCTCTCTCTCTGAGCCGCTCTCTCTCTGAGCCGCTCTCTCCCTGAGCCGCTCTCTCTCTGAGCCGCTCTCTCTCTGAGCCGCTCTCTCCCTGAGCCGCTCTCTCTCTGAGCCGCTCCTTGTCCACATATGTACCTTCATTATGTGTGTGTAAATGATGCTGATGAGATATGAAACACGCAGTAGTCACCGTGCAAGCTGCCAAATGAATGGTGAATTGAAGCTACTACATTGGGTTCATACATTTGTAAATCTGACTCTGAAAAAGTCAGTGTGCCTCACCAGCCACCAGCCCCACCGCACGTCACTGGGAGCGGCGGCCCTGGCCGCGGTCCCTGGGCCCACAGGACGCAGCAGACCAAGCTCCCCCGGCCCACCCAACGAAGACAAGTCAAACTTAGACACAGATGTGGACAAAGACACTGCATGGACGGTACTGGGGGGAAGCCGCTGCAAACATGAATTCGCGCCACCATCTTCCCACACCGGAAGCGGAATCTACTCACAGATTTGCGTACTATTTGCCTACTATTCACAGAGGACTAGGGATCGTTGCAATCACGTCACTGTAAGATGGCGACAGATGTATAACGACCGAAACCAACGACCCGTTTCATGATCAACTATGGGGGCGCCGCCCATTAACTAGAGTTTCTGGTCGCTGGTTTCGGTCGTTAGGGACTGTATTGTACTGTATTGCTTATAAGGGGGGGGGTCACCTGCAGTCAGTTGAGACTGAAGAGGTCACTTAGATGATGATGATGATGATGAAACGTGTCTGTCAATAAACGTTGTGTCCAGACGAACTGATCAACCTTCTGTGGTGTTCTTACCTGGATTACTGAGCATGCTTCTCCGGCGGGGGGAAGATGGCGGCGAAAACTTACATTTGCAGCAGCCTCATCCATGCACACGGCCGGATTAACCCACCAGGGGGCCTTGGGGCACGCACCTCCATTGCCCCTCCCACCCCGTCAGATGGGCTAGGCAAACAATACTAAACATTGTTAAATGTCAAACTAATGCAAATAATCTGCATGGGATTCGGATGGCGACTACAAAGTACAACACAATTTTGAATCCCAAAACAAACAGATGAGAATAGCAGCTCGCAGCATCGCAGACATATTGCAAAGGCTTACCGACAGCAAATACATGTTTGTTTCAGAGCAAATAATTTAGTGAAATATGGGCATATTTTAGTAAAACTATCTGTTTAATTATTTTGCAGTATGGGCATCAATAGAGACTTTGTAGCTTGGGGCCCCGCCTCAGTAGAGACTGTAGCTTGGGGCCCTGCATCAATAGAGACTTTGTAGCTTGGGGCCCCGCATCAATAGAGACTTTGTAGCTTGGGGCCCTGCATCAGTAGAGACTGTAGCTTGGGGCCCTGCGTCAGTAGAGACTTTGTAGCTTGGGGCCCCGCATCAGTAGAGACTTTGTAGCTTGGGGCCCCGCATCAATAGAGACTTTGTAGCTTGGGGCCCCGCATCAGTAGAGACCTTGTAGCTTGGGGGCCTGCATCAGTAGATACTGTAGCTTGGGGCCCCGCATCAATAGAGACTTTGTAGCTTGGGGCCTGCATCAGTAGAGACTTTGTAGCTTGGGGGCCTGCATCAGTAGATACTGTAGCTTGGGGCCCCGCATCAATAGAGACTTTGTAGCTTGGGGCCCTGCATCAGTAGAGACTTTGTAGCTTGGGGCCCCGCATCAATAGAGACTTTGTAGCTTGGGGCCCCGCATCAGTAGAGACTTTGTAGCTTGGGGCCCCGCATCAATAGAGACTGTAGCTTGGGGCCCTGCATCAGTAGAGACTGTAGCTTGGGGCCCTGCATCAATAGAGACTTTGTAGCTTGGGGCCCTGCATCAGTAGAGACTGTAGCTTGGGGCCCCCGCATCAATAGAGACTTTGTAGCTTGGGGGCCTGCATCAGTAGAGACTGTAGCTTGGGGCCCCGCATCAATAGAGACTTTGTAGCTTGGGGCCCTGCATCAGTAGAGATTGTAGCTTGGGGCCCCGCATCAATAGAGACTTTGTAGCTTGGGGCCCCGCATCAGTAGAGACTGTAGCTTGGGGCCCTGCATCAATAGAGACTTTGTAGCTTGGGGCCCCCGCATCAATAGAGACTTTGTAGCTTGGGGCCCCGCATCAGTAGAGACTGTAGCTTGGGGCCCCGCACCAATAGAGACTTTGTAGCTTGGGGCCCCGCATCAGTAGAGACTGTAGCTTGGGGCCCCGCATCAATAGAGACTTTGTAGCTTGGGGCCCCGCATCAGTAGAGACTGTAGCTTGGGGTCCCGCATCAATAGAGACTTTGTAGCTTGGGGCCCCGCATCAGTAGAGACTGTAGCTTGGGGCCCCGCATCAATAGAGACTTTGTAGCTTGGGGCCCCGCATCAGTAGAGACTGTAGCTTGGGGTCCCGCATCAATAGAGACTTTGTAGCTTGGGGCCCCGCATCAGTAGAGACTGTAGCTTGGGGCCCCGCATCAATAGAGACTTTGTAGCTTGGGGCCATTTATCAGTAGAGACTGTAGCTTGGGGCCCTGCATCAGTAGAGACTGTAGCTTGGGGCCCCTGCATCAGTAGAGACTGTAGCTTGGGGCCCCCGCATCAATAGAGACTTTGTAGCTTGGGGCCCCGCATCAGTAGAGACTGTAGCTTAGGGCCCCGCATCAATAGAGACTTTGTAGCTTGGGGCCCCGCATCAGTAGAGACTGTAGCTTGGGGCCCCACATCAATAGAGACTTTGTAGCTTGGGGCCCTGCATCAGTAGAGACTGTAGCTTGGGGACCCGCATCAATAGAGACTGTAGCTTGGGGCCCTGCATCAGTAGAGACTGTAGCTTGGGGCCCTGCATCAATAGAGACTTTGTAGCTTGGGGCCCTGCATCAGTAGAGACTTTGTAGCTTGGGGCCCCGCATCAATAGAGACTTTGTAGCTTGGGGCCCTGCATCAGTAGAGACTGTAGCTTGGGGCCCTGCATCAGTAGAGACTTTGTAGCTTGGGGCCCCGCATCAGTAGAGACTTTGTAGCTTGGGGCCCCGCATCAATAGAGACTTTGTAGCTTGGGGCCCCGCATCAGTAGAGACTTTGTAGCTTGGGGGCCTGCATCAGTAGATACTGTAGCTTGGGGCCCCGCATCAATAGAGACTTTGTAGCTTGGGGCCTGCATCAGTAGAGACTTTGTAGCTTGGGGGCCGGCATCAGTAGATACTGTAGCTTGGGGCCCCGCATCAATAGAGACTTTGTAGCTTGGGGCCCTGCATCAGTAGAGACTTTGTAGCTTGGGGCCCCGCATCAATAGAGACTTTGTAGCTTGGGGCCCTGCATCAGTAGAGACTGTAGCTTGGGGCCCTGCATCAATAGAGACTTTGTAGCTTGGGGCCCTGCATCAGTAGAGACTGTAGCTTGGGGCCCCCGCATCAATAGAGACTTTGTAGCTTGGGGGCCTGCATCAGTAGAGACTGTAGCTTGGGGCCCCGCATCAATAGAGACTTTGTAGCTTGGGGCCCTGCATCAGTAGAGACTGTAGCTTGGGGCCCCTCTATCAATAGAGACTTTGTAGCTTGGGGCCCCGCATCATTAGAGACTGTAGCTTGGGGCCCTGCATCAATAGAGACTTTGTAGCTTGGGGCCCCCGCATCAATAGAGACTTTGTAGCTTGGGGCCCCGCCTCAATAGAGACTTTGTAGCTTGGGGCCCCGCATCAGTAGAGACTTTAGCTTGGGCCCCTGCATCAATAGAGACTTTGTAGCTTGGGGCCCTTTATTAGTAGAGACTGTAGCTTGGGGCCCCCGCATCAATAGAGACTTTGTAGCTTGGGGCCCCGCATCAGTAGAGACTGTAGCTTAGGGCCCTACATCAATAGAGACTTTGTAGCTTGGGGCCCCTTTATCAGTAGAGACTGTAGCTTGGGGCCCCGCATCAATAGAGACTTAGTAGCTTGGGGCCCCTTTATCAGTAGAGACTGTAGCTTGGGGCCCTGCATCAATAGAGACTTTGTAGCTTGGGGCCCTTTATCAGTAGAGACTGTAGCTTGGGGCCCCCGCATCAATAGAGACTTTGTAGCTTGGGGCCCCTTTATCAGTAGAGACTGTAGCTTGGGGCCCTACATCAATAGAGACTTTGTAGCTTGGGGCCCCTTTATCAGTAGAGACTGTAGCTTGGGGCCCCCGCATCAATAGAGACTTAGTAGCTTGGGGCCCTTTATCAGTAGAGACTGTAGCTTGGGGCCCCGCATCAGTAGAGACTGTAGCTGGGGGCCCCGCATCAATAATTAATTTTTTGATATGTTAGACATATGTGTTTTGTAGTTTTTTTTAGTGTTCTTGTAGTTTGCATATGTGTTTTTCTCTTTGTGTTGCACTGCCGTGGGCTCCGGGAAACTATATTTCGTTTAATTTCACGTGCGCAGGTACATGGAATGAAAAGACAAATAAATATTCCTGATTCCAGAAATATCGCTGATGCATTAAGACATGTTGTTCAGGTGTTGTTAATGTGTTGCTAATGTGATATTGTTCAGCTGTTATTGTTAAGGTGTTTTGAAGGCATTATTAATATGTGTTAAAGTGTTATTGTTAAGGTGTTATTAATGTGTTGTTAATGTATTATTGTTTAAGTGTTGTTAAGGTGTTATTAATGTTTTGTTAATGTGTTATTGTTTAGGGGTTGTTAAGGTGTTATTAATGTGTTGTTAATGTGTTATTGTTTAGGTGTTGTTAAGGTGTTATTTATGTGTTGTTAAGGAGTTATTAATGTGTTGTTAATGTGTTATTGTTTAGGTGTTGTTAAGGTGTTATTAATGTGTTGTTAATGTGTTATTGTTTAGGTGTTGTTAAGGTGTTATTTATGTGTTGTTAAGGAGTTATTAATGTGTTGTTAATTTGTTGTTAAGGTGTTGTTAAGGTGTTGTTAATGTGTTATTGTTAAGGTGTTGTTAAGGTGTTATTAATGTGTTGTTAATTTGTTGTTAAGGTGTTATACATGTGTTGTTAATGTATTACTGTTTAAGTGTTGTTAAGGTGTTATTAATGTGTTGCTAATGTGTTATTGTTTAAGTGTTGTTAATGTATTATTGTTTAAGTGTTGTTAAGGTGTTATTAATGTGTTGCTAATGTATTACTGTTTAAGTGTTGTTAAGGTGTTGTTAATGTGTTATTGTTAAGGTGTTGTTAAGGTGTTATTAATGTGTTGTTAATTTGTTGTTAAGGTGTTATACATGTGTTGTTAATGTATTACTGTTTAAGTGTTGTTAAGGTGTTATTAATGTGTTGCTAATGTGTTATTGTTGAAGTGTTGTTAATGTATTATTGTTTAAGTGTTGTTAAGGTGTTATTAATGTGTTGCTAATGTATTACTGTTTAAGTGTTGTTAAGGTGTTGTTAATGTGTTATTGTTAAGGTGTTGTTAAGGTGTTATTAATGTGTTGTTAATTTGTTGTTAAGGTGTTATTAATGTGTTGTTAATGTATTACTGTTTAAGTGTTGTTAAGGTGTTATTTATTTATGAAAGTCAGTAGGAGCAAGACGGAATACCTATGCGTGAATGAGAGGGAGGACAGTGGAATGGTGAGGATGCAAGGAGTGGAGGTGATGAAGGTGGATGAGTTTAAATACTTGGGGTCAACTGTCCAAAGTAACGGGGAGTGCAGAAGAGAGGTGAAGAAGAGAGGGCAGGCAGGGTGGAGTGGGTGGAGAAGTGTGTCAGGAGTGATGTGTGACAGAAGGGTACCAGCAAGAGTTAAAGGGAAGGTTTACAAGATGGTAGTGAGACCAGCTATGTTGTATGGTTTGGAGACAGTGGCACTGATGAAAAGACAGGAGGTGGAGGTGGAGGTGGAGGTGGCAGAGATGAAGATGATAAGATTTTCATTGGGAGTGACGAAGAAGGACAGGATTAGGAACGAGTATATTAGAGGGACAGCTCAGGTTGGACGGTTTGGAGACAAAGCAAGAGAGACAAGATGGAGATGGTGTGGACATGTGTGGAGGAGAGATGCTGGGTATACTGGGAGAAGGATGCTGAATATGGAGCTGCCAGGGAAGAGGAGAAGAGGAAGGCCAAAGAGGAGGTTTATGGATGTGGTGAGGGAGGACATGCAGGTGGCTGGTGTGACAGAGGAAGATGCAGAGGGCAGGAAGACATGGAATCAGATGATCCGCTGTGGCGCCCCCTAACGGGAGCAGCCGGAAGTAGTAGTAGTAGTGTTGTTAAGGTGTTATTAATGTGTTGCTAATGTGTTATTGTTTCGGTGTTGTTAAGGTGTTATTAATGTGTTGTTAAGGAGTTATTAATGTGTTGTTAATCTGTTGTTAAGGTGTTATTGTTAAGGTGTTGTTAAGGTGTTAGTAATGTGTTGTTAATTTGTTGTTAAGGTGTTATTAATGTGTTGTTAAGGTGTTATTAATGTGTTGTTAAGGTGTTGTTAATGTGTTGTTAATGTGGGAACGCCCCCCAGTGCAGAGCAGTGTCATCTGTAAAGAGTGGTGACATGTGTGATTTTACCAAGTTTTGTCCACATGTGATCAGCAATGCCTGAGCCGTTGCACATTTCTCAGACACACAGCCTTGTTGTGGTTCCCTGGAATCATCATTGTGGTTCTGATGATGCTGTAACAGGATGCTGAGCTCCATCATCTCCTCGTGTCTTGCCAGATATGCTGGGCAGAACATGAGCAGAACCAGCTGTTATGAAGCTTGCCTCGCCTGTGTTGAGATTCCCTGGAAGTCGTGGCGACACGTCCTGTCCGGAAGCAGGGAGGGCCTTCATCACAACAACACAACTAACACCCACCTTCAGCCGGACCTCACACCGTCAGAGGACACAGGCACAATTCGCACAAGGGTGACTCTTCAGTTCAGGGAGTTATTCTGCCCCCAGGGTAGATTTTCAGGGAAAAAAAATATTTTGGAAATAAAACTATTGTACTGGTTAGAGTGAGGTTGTGTTAACTATGAAAAAAGATTTGTGTCTCAGTGATGACATTTTAATATTTTACAATTAAGTTTACATTTCAAATGTGCCAGAATCTCACTGTTGTGGGCTTGTCCCCCAAGCTAGGCTTTTTAACTTCCCCTCTGTAATAAAGTCAAAAAAATGCTTAAGTTCGTTAAAGCTTTGCTTTGCATTTTCTCATCATAATGTAAAAAGACATATTTCAAACTCATATGGTTTATATATGTGCAGTTCGCACATGTTTTATAGCTAAATATGGCTGTGCCTGCCTCATACACCTGTCGTTACGTCACACCCAACGTTTTAGAGCAACAACGTTTCTTCAAACAACAACAGCAACGTGGTTACCGTGGAAACCAGAAGTGACAGAGGCGCGTGAGCAGTCATGGCAGAAGCGTGACTTGTTCAGGTGCACAAATGTAATGTGAAGGTTTCTATGTCCTGATCTGACAGGATGGTTATTACACATGTAGTAATGTGAAGGTTTATATGTTCTGATCTGACAGGATGGTTATTACACATGTAGAAATGTGAAGGTTTCTATGTCCTGATCTGACAGGATGGTTATTACACATGTAGTAATGTGAAGGTTTATATTTCCTGATCTGACAGGATGGTTATTACACATGTAGTAATGTGAAGGTTTATATGTCCTGATCGGACAGGATGGTTATTACACATGTAGTAATGTGAAGGTTTATATGTCCTGATCTGACAGGATGGTTATTACACATGTAGAAATGTGAAGGTTTATATGTCCTGATCTGACAGGATGGTTATAACACATGTAGTAATGTGAAGGTTTATATGTCTTGATCTGACAGGATGGTTATTACACATGTAGTAATGTGAAGGTTTATATGTCTTGATCTGACAGGATGGTTATTACACATGTAGAAATGTGAAGGTTTATATGTCCTGATCTGACAGGATGGTTATTACACATGTAGTAATGTGATGGTTATTACAAATGTAAGTCATGTGAAGGTTTATATGTCCTGATCTGACAGGATGGTTATTACACATGTAGTAATGTGAAGGTTTATATGTCCTGATCTGACAGGATGGTGATTATACATGTAGTAATGTGAAGGTTTATATGTCCTGATCTGACAAGATGGTTATTACACATGTAGTAATGTGAAGGTTTATATGTCCTGACCTGACAGGATGGTTATTACACATGTAGTAATGTGAAGGTTTATATGTCCTGATCTGACAGGATGGTGATTATACATGTAGTAATGTGAAGGTTTATATGTCCTGATCTGACAAGATGGTTATTACACATGTAGTAATGTGAAGGTTTATATGTCATGATCTGACTGGATGGTTATTACACATGTAGAAATGTGAAGGTTTATATGTCCTGATCTGACAGGATGGTTATTACACATGTAGTAATATGATGGTTATTACAAATGTAAGTCATGTGAAGGTTTATATGTCCTGATCTGACTGGATGGTTATTACAAATGTAATGTGAAGGTTTATATATTCTGATCTGACAGGATGGTTATTACACATGTAAGTAATGTGAAGGTTTATATGTCCTGATCTGACAGGATGGTTATTACACATGTAGTAATGTGAAGGTTTATATGTCCTGATCTGACAGGATGGTTATTACACATGCAGTAATGTGAAGGTTTATATGTCCTGATCTGACAGGATGGTGATTATACATGTAGTAATGTGAAGGTTTATATGTCCTGATCTGACAAGATGGTTATTACACATGTAGTAATGTGAAGGTTTATATGTCCTGATCTGACTGGATGGTTATTACACATGTAGAAATGTGAAGGTTTATATGTCCTGATCTGACAGGATGGTTATTACACATGTAGTAATATGATGGTTATTACAAATGTAAGTCATGTGAAGGTTTATATGTCCTGATCTGACTGGATGGTTATTACAAATGTAATGTGAAGGTTTATATATTCTGATCTGACAGGATGGTTATTACACATGTAAGTAATGTGAAGGTTTATATGTCCTGATCTGACAGGATGGTTATAACACATGTAAGTAATGTGAAGGATTATATGTCCTGATCTGACAGGATGGTTATTACAAATGTAAGTCATGTGAAGGTTTATATGTCATGATCTGACAGGATGGTTATTACACATGTAGTAATGTGAAGGTTTATATGTCCTGATCTGACAGGATGGTTATTACACATGCAGTAATGTGAAGATTTATACGTCCTGATCTGACAGGATGGTTATTACAAATGTAAGTCATGTGAAGGTTTATATGTCCTGATCTGACAGGATGGTTATTACAAATGTAAGTCATGTGAAGGTATATATGTCCTGACCTGACAGGATGGTTATTACACATGTAGAAATGTGAAGGTTTATATGTCCTGATCTGACAGGATGGTTATTACAAATGTAAGTCATGTGAAGGTATATATGTCCTGACCTGACAGGATGGTTATTACACATGTAGAAATGTGAAGGTTTATATGTCCTGATCTGACAGGATGGTTATTACAAATGTAAGTCATGTGAAGGTTTATATGTCCTGATGTGACAGGATGGTTATTACACATGTAAGTCATGTGAAGGTTTATATGTCCTGATCTGGCAGGATGGTTATTACACATGTAGAAATGTGAAGGTTTTTATGTCCTGACCTGACAGGATGGTTATTACACATGTAAGTCATGTGAAGGTTTATATGTCCTGATCTGACAGGATGGTTATTACACATGTAAGTCATGTGAATGTTTATATGCCCTGATCTGACAGGATGGTTATTACTCATGTAGTAATGTGAAGGTTTATATGTCCTGATCTGACAGGATGGTTATTACACATGTAGAAATGTGAAGGTTTATATGTCCTGATCTGACAGGATGGTTATTACACATGTAAGTCACGTGAAGGTTTATGTGTCCTGATCTGACAGGATGGTTATTACACATGTAAGTCATGTGAAGGTTTATATGTCCTGATCTGTCAGGATGGTTATTACACATGTAAGTCATGTGAATGTTTATATGTCCTGATCTGACAGGATGGTTATTACACATGTAGTAATGTGAAGGTTTATATGTCCTGATCTGACAGGATGGTTATTACACATGCAGTAATGTGAAGATTTATACGTCCTGATTTGACAGGATGGTTATTACAAATGTAAGTCATGTGAAGGTTTATATGTCCTGATCTGACAGGATGGTTATTACAAATGTAAGTCATGTGAAGGTATATATGTCCTGACCTGACAGGATGGTTATTACACATGTAGAAATGTGAAGGTTTATACGTCCTGATCTGACAGGATGGTTATTACAAATGTAAGTCATGTGAAGGTATATATGTCCTGACCTGACAGGATGGTTATTACACATGTAGAAATGTGAAGGTTTATATGTCCTGATCTGACAGGATGGTTATTACAAATGTAAGTCATGTGAAGGTTTATATGTCCTGATGTGACAGGATGGTTATTACACATGTAAGTCATGTGAAGGTTTATATGTCCTGATCTGGCAGGATGGTTATTACACATGTAGAAATGTGAAGGTTTTTATGTCCTGACCTGACAGGATGGTTATTACACATGTAAGTCATGTGAAGGTTTATATGTCCTGATCTGACAGGATGGTTATTACACATGTAAGTCATGTGAATGTTTATATGCCCTGATCTGACAGGATGGTTATTACTCATGTAGTAATGTGAAGGTTTATATGTCCTGATCTGACAGGATGGTTATTACACATGTAGAAATGTGAAGGTTTATATGTCCTGATCTGACAGGATGGTTATTACACATGTAAGTCACGTGAAGGTTTATGTGTCCTGATCTGACAAGATGGTTATTACACATGTAAGTCATGTGAAGGTTTATATGTCCTGATCTGTCAGGATGGTTATTACACATGTAAGTCATGTGAATGTTTATATGTCCTGATCTGACAGGATGGTTATTACAAGTCATGACCAAACACGTTACTAGTTACGAGTATTTTAGTTCAGAAATAAGAAACTTCACTTCATTCACGTATAATCATTGTACATCATAGGCTAGCTAACAGGTTAGCTTAGCAAGTCTAAGACTTAGCCAACTTTTTCTCTAAAAAGTGAAAATGGTCATCGCCATCACGTGTCATTCGCATCACGTGACATTACCATCACGTGTCATTAGCCTCACGTGACATTACCGTCACATCTTGCTGTTCCAACTTTGAAAAAAGCATCATAACATCAAACTTATTTTGTAGGAAGATCAGAGTTATGCTAAGATGTTTGCCCCAGACCACTTAATAGAGCTTTTGAAAAAGAACAAAACTGGTTTTGAAGAAATTCTTTAAATGTCGAAAGCCAAAATCGCCCCAAATTGAGGAGTCACCAGATCTGGTTTAATTTGGACTCTGTGTGGTATCAAACTGGTCTTTCAAACGGGATTATTCGCTGATTAAGCAGACATGAATAGGAGATATTCCTCTTCTTGTGCAAACTCACTACATATGCCATCAGTTCCGAGAAGTCCGCCATCACAACTGGATGACTGGTCTCTGAGTCAGCACTGTTTGCATACTGAGAGCCGTGGGTGACACAAATCGCGTTGCAGATTGGGCAACAAGTATCATGGGTGGGTGTGGTTCTGCAGGCTGCTCAGGCTGCAAGTCTGGGCATCTACTGTCGCTGGAGTCTGGAAGCAAGTATTTGATTTTCCTTAATTCTCCTCATTTCACTCCTCTCTCTCTCTCTCTCCCTCTCTCCCTCTCTCCCTCTCTCCCTCTCTCCCTCTCTCCCTCTCTCTGTGTGTGGTGGTGTCTAAGTGTGTAAATCTTAACCACTCAGGTTACCAGCAGCACATTCTTCCTGCACACTGCTGCTATTGTTTACTCCTACACACCCTCATTCGGTTTCTTGCCGCGCTTCTTCCTCCCATATGCCCCCTTTTCCTCTGTTGTCTTCCTGTCCACTCTGGTCCCTCTGATGAGATACTGTCTGCCGGTCCCCTCTGGTCCGTCTGATGCTCTGCTGTCTGCCTGCCTCCTCTGGTCCGTCTGATGCTCTACTGTCTTCCTGTCCCCTCTGGTCCCTCTGATGCTCTGCTCTCTTCCTGTCCCCTCTGGTCCCTCTGATGCTCTGCTCTCTTCCTGTCCCCTCTGGTCCCTCTGATGCTCTGCTCTCTCCCTGTCCCCTCTGGTCCCTCTGATGCTCTGCTCTCTTCCTGTCCCCTCTGGTCCCTCTGACGCTCTGCTGTCTGCTTGTCCCCTCTGGTCCCTCTGACGCTCTGCTGTCTGCCTGTCCCCTCTGGTCCCTCTGATGCTCTGCTGTCTTCCTGTCCCCTCTGGTCCCTCTGATGCTCTGCTGTCTGCCTGTCCCCTCTGGTCCCTCTGATGCTCTGCTGTCTGCCTGTCCCCTCTGGTCCCTCTGATGCTCTGCTGTCTGCCTGTCCCCTCTGGTCCCTCTGATGCTCTGCTGTCTGCCTGTCCCCTCTGGTCCCTCTGATGCTCTGCTGTCTGCCTGTCCCCTCTGGTCCCTCTGATGCTCTGCTGTCTGCCTGTCCCCTCTGGTCCCTCTGACGCTCTGCTGTCTGCTTGTCCCCTCTGGTCCCTCTGACGCTCTGCTGTCTGCCTGTCCCCTCTGGTCCCTCTGATGCTCTGCTGTCTGCCTGTCCCCTCTGGTCCCTCTGATGCTCTGCTGTCTGCCTGTCCCCTCTGGTCCCTCTGACGCTCTGCTGTCTGCCTGTCCCCTCTGGTCCCTCTGATGCTCTACTGTCTGCCTGTCCCCTCTGGTCCCTCTGATGCTCTACTGTCTGCCTGTCCCCTCTGGTCCCTCTGATGCTCTACTGTCTGCCCGTTCCCTCTGGTCCGTCTGATGCTCTGCTGTCTGCCTGTCCCCTCTGGTCCGTCTGATGCTCTGCTGTCTGCCTGTCTCCTCTGGTTCCTCTGATGCTCTGCTGTCTTCCTGTCCCTTCTGGTCCCTCTGATGCTCTGCTGTCTTCCTGTCTCCTCTGGTCCGTCTGATGCTCTGCTGTCTTCCTGTCCCCTCTGGTCCCTCTGACGCTCTGCTCTCTTCCTGTCCCCTCTGGTCCCTCTGACGCTCTGCTGTCTGCTTGTCCCCTCTGGTCCCTCTGACGCTCTGCTGTCTGCTTGTCCCCTCTGGTCCCTCTGATGCTCTGCTGTCTGCCTGTCCCCTCTGGTCCCTCCGATGCTCTGCTCGCTGTAATGACGTCACACGATGGAATATGCTGATCCATTCATCTCCATTAATATACTGACTTCTCTGATGAACCATAGCAGAGAGCAGTCCCAGTAGCTACAGCATTACACATCAGCACATGGTGGCACCCTTTAGATGGAATACATAATACACAATACATGTTAGGGCTTTGATTGACTGAAGCAAAACATCGGACACGTGATTGTAATTTTTAATAGATTGTTTGCTCAGTGAAACATTCAAACAAACGTGCTGCACTGTATCCCGGAGTAAAACGTCAAGTCACGACATGAGACGTTATTCCGCTGCATCTTGTTTTCCCGTCGATTAAAAACAGACGAGCATGAAGTAATTTTCTCGGCCTTTAAGTTTGAAGGGGTTGCTCAGAAATCTACCGTTTGTCTATTCCAGGACTTCTATTCCCACTTCCCGCTCATCGCTGATGTTGGGTTTTCCATCCCGTGCTCCATAGCGAACACTCTCCTGCCAGCTGCATTGCAACGCAGCGACGCAATTCAAGCGGGACGAGCTGATAATTCCCGTTCAGTTAAAAATAGTCCCGCATGGTTCCCCAAAGCCAGCACGATGTTAGACCAGTATCACGGCCCTTTCAAGCGGTTGTTTCAGAGATTCATCACTAAATCCCTCCGTGTTTGCAGGACCCGGGTTCTCTGCTGTACGTGATGGGGGGGGGGGGACACATCCCGGTGGTCCACAGGCCACAGCTGTCTTCTCTGCAGCTTCAAATTCAATTAAATCTGTGGAAATGATATGACCATGGCAGGTTTCTATTCAGGCATGGAGTACCAGGCTGTTCCGCCACGTGCAGCAGAGAAAACAGGTCCGTCAAACATAAAGAGACGTTGTGGACACTGCAGGAAAGTATCGACTACACGAACGCGGGTGTCTTTTACTCTCCATATTAAACAAAACCAACAGCCCGAGCAACATGGCGCTGCCTCGACCAACCATCGTCGTCGCTCATCCTGTCAACCCGGAAACACCGATTATGGTGAATTATGTCCGTAGAGTCCACTACATGCGTCTCCCCAGAATTCACCATGATAGAAACCGTCTTTGCCGTACAGGTGCGGAGGCTGGGGTGCCCACAGGGGGGGCCTTAGGGACCCTGCGGCGGTGTGGGGGTAGGGTGGTGGGGGGTTGGAGGAACCTTAGGGGCCTTGTTGGGGGGGGGGGTAGGGGGGAGCCCCTGCCGTAGGGGCTGGGCAAGTCCAACAGGTCGGTCCAAAGTCCAGATGAGCTGGTTTGAGGCGATCCAATTAAATGCGCTCTGGCTTGTTGTCGACTTCCACAACAAAGTGCTTGTTTCCGGTCTCCAGGACGCGGAATGGGCCGTCGTAGGGAGGCTGCAGGGGTCCACGGTGGGCGTCGTGGCAGATGAAAACGTATTCTGCCGACTGCAGACTTGTGGGGATGTGAGACTGTGGGAGGCCGTGTTGGACCGGTGTGAAAGCTCTGGACTCCCTGCAGACCAGGGAGCCGTGGTGTTGGGAACGAAATACCCTGGGACCCGCAGCGGCTGTCTGTAAACCAGTTCAGCGGATGAGGACTGGAGGTCCTCCCTAGGGGCGGCCCTGAGGCCCAGCATGACTCACGGGAGCCTGTCGACCCAGCAGCTATCGTTGAGGCAGGCCAGAAGAGCGGCCTTCATACCGCGCACCACCCATTGGCCTGCGGGTGGTGCGCGGTGGTGCAGTAGAGCTTCACCCCTATGCTCTCTGCGACGGCGCTCCAGAGCTCAGACGCAAACTGTGATCCCCAGTCCGAAGAGAGGTCAGACGGAGTGCCGAACCGGGCGACCCAAGTCCCGATGAATGTCCGGGCTACGTCGGTGGACGTCGTCGATGACAGTGGGACGGCTTCTGGCCATCGAGCGGTCCTGTCCACCATGGCGAAATAAGTAAAACCGTGGGAGGGGGGCAGGGGGCCCACTAGGTCCGCGTTTACATGGTCGAACGTCCTTTCAGGCACCGGGAACTGTGCCAGGGGGGCTCTGGTGTGGCGGTGCACTTTAGAGCGCTGACACTCCACGCAGGTGTCAACCCAGTCTCTCACGTCTTTCTTGAACCCGTGCCAGATGAACTTGGCCGCCACTAGTCTTTGAGACAGCTTTTTGCCAGGGTGGGAGAGGCCATGGACAGCGTCGAAAACACGGCATCTCCAGCCAGCGGGAATGACGGGCCGGGGCCGACCCGTGGAGACGTCGCACAGGAGCGTGGTGCCAGCATCGTGGAAAGCCACATCCTCTAACTGCAGCCCTGTGACAGATGTCCTGAAAGCCTGCACGTCCGGGTCGGCAGCCTGGTCAGCTGCCATTCGGGCATAGTCAAGACCCAAGTGGACGGGAGAGGCAGTCGGCGACGAGGTGGGTTTTGCCAGCAACATGCTGTACGTCCGTGATGAACTCCGAGCTGTCGTTGCTGGCGGGCGGACCACAGCTCCGCCACCTTGGCCATGGCGAACGTCCGTGGTTTGGCGTCCACAAACGCTGTGAACTGGCGGGCCTCCAGCAGGGAACGGAAGTGTAGCGAGCGAGGTAGCGAGCGCGGAGCTCCCGATCGAAGGTGCTATACTTCTGTTCACTGGGGCGTAACAGTCAGCTGAAGAAAGCGAGCGGCTGCCAAGCGCCGTTCACCCACTGCTCCTGCACCGCCCTGACTGCGTAGTCCGAAGCGTCTGTGGTAATGGCGATCGGAGCCTTGGGTGACAGCATTGCTATGTCAGCCAGAGCAGTCTTATGCTACGTTCAGACCAAAGGCGGCGAGATAGTTCGCGCCGCTTTGTTCGCCCGTGTTTGGCCGCCAGCTCCGCCAGGTGTGTTCGAACAGAACGCGAATTCGCTGTGTTGACGTCACAACAAGCAGTCTAGTTACACCAACGCTGCTAGCAAGTTTGCTAGACCGCACACAACAAATACCACACATGAGCAGTTTGCGTTTACTTGTGATCATCACGGATGAGCGACAGAGATCAGTTGCGGCGGCTCTGCTTTACATCAACTTGCGCCGCCGAAACCGGCGTCAGCGTTCTGTTTGGGTTCATAGCAGAAACCGGAGACGTGCCCAGCTTGGCGAATTTCACCGGCTCGTTCAGGAGTTGCGTTTGGACGGCGTCCGAAAAGCATTCTGGGTAGGGGGCGTGTATTCTTTCCCAACATGAAGGCGGGTTCTAACCCTACTTGAAGGTGATTGGCTATCGCCTGGCGAAATCTTCGCCCGAGTTGGACATTTTTGAACTCCCGCGAAGGCGCGTTCGTCGCTCGATTCGCCCAATTCGCGCCGCCCGTAATTTCGCCGCGAATTATTCCGCCCATTCGCTTCCTCCCATTGACTTTGCATGCATTCGCGCCGCCCGAAAAATTCGCGCCGCCTTTGGTCTGAACGTAGCATTAGCATCTACAAACGCCTTGTCCCTCTCCGCAGACCAGTCCACATTCTGTTTGGTGGCCTTGCCTTTCAGGGCCTCATACAGGGGTCGCATGAGTTGAGCAGCTCGGGGGATAAAGCGGCCCATGCCGAGGAACTCCTGTAGGGACTGGACTGTGAGCGGTCGCGGGAAGTTCATGACGGCGTCCACCTTTGCCCCGTCTTTGGTGACTCGGTGTCCGAGGAAGTCGATGGTGGTCAGCCCGAACTGGCACTTAGCTGGATTGACGATCAGCCCGTGGTGGCTGAGCCGCTCGAAGAGAGTCCGGAGGTGGGACAGGTGTTCCGGTTTGGAGGTGCTGGCGACGAGGATGTCGTCTAGAATAGACTAAAACGAAAGGCAGGTCCCGTAGCACCGAATCCACGAGGCGGTGGAATGTCTGCGCGGCGCTCTTGAGTCCGAGCGGCATGCGCAGGAACTCGAACAGTCCGAATGGGGTGATCACCGCCGTTTTGGGGACATCCAGTGGGTGGGCGGGCACCTGATGGTATCCACGGACGAGGTCCACTTTGGAAAAGATGACTTCTCCAGCCAGGAGGGCGGAAAAACCCTGGATGTGTGGGGCTGGGTAGCGGTCCGGTGTCGTTGTGTTGTTGAGTCGGCGGTAATCACCGCACGGGCGCCACCTGCCGCCAGGCTTCGGGACGACGTGGTGGGGTGAAGCCCACGGGCTGTTGGAGCGGCGAATGACGCCGAGACGCTCCACATTCTGGAACTCCTCCCTGGCGGCGGTGAGCTTAGCCGGGTCCAGGCCTGAGCCCTAGTGTTGAGATATGACACCAGTGTATTTGTATGACTCTGCGTTACTGTGTACTATTATTTTGTTTACAGTCAATGATGACTTTGTTTGTCCACAAGTGGGCGGTGTTGCGCTTGCATGCGCGGATTGATTACGTCACTGAGACGCTGTTCGTTTTTTTTCTTCCCAAAACGACCGAATAAACGGAGGCTGCATTTTTTCCCTCCAGCAGAAGTTCGGTAGTCAGTACGATTCTTTGTAACGGCTTAATAATCAACTTCATCTGCACAGAGATAGACATAATGTATTAGTCCAGTCATCTAACACCTAGAAGCCATTTCTATGTGTTATTATTTTTTTTCTTAGCATTAGCATTGTTCATGAGACGTAATAGTACCGAGGGCCTGACGAGCAAACAGACATGTTGGTTTTACTGATGAAAATACACTGAAAAGAAGAACACTTTTCTTTTTCCTCATCAATAGCTAATGTATATGTAGCCGGGTGGTAAAGAGCCGATCTTTCTTCCTGCTGTGAAACGTAATTCTGTACTGCCCCTTTAAGAGATTAAGCTCGACTCGGGGTTATAACGTCACAGGCGCGACGCCTAGTGTCAGTCAGAGGAGGGACGGGGTGAAGCATGGGTCTGCATCGGGGTAAATATTTTAAAATGTACATTCAACCTATAGAAGTAATGTTCATATCCAGTAGTTAAGATCTCAAAGTGTATATTTACGAGTTATTAGAGTGAGATGGAGTAATATTTTGCACGGATGGTTCTGAATTACGTAGTATGCATAACCGCGTGTTCGGATTTCATTATTAGCATTTACTGGTACTTATAAAACCGCGCGTTACCCGCGCTGCGTACTTCGGTATTCTGTGCATATTATTTTGCAGCGAGTCGGTGTTTTATTTCGGTATTCTCCTGTCGATACTGTGAGGTTGTTGAACCAACCACTGTGAATGTTTGACTCGGTAGCCAGTTTTGCTGTAGCTGTTCTTGGCCGGCCACGCTGAGGAGGCCATCTTGAAAGGTGGCTGCAAGTGAGTGGCGTTATGCACTATTTCACATAAATGACTTAATACTACTGCTGTTTAATGTTAATTTAATCAACATTAAATGTTTTCTTTTGTATTTTGGTTTTATTTACAGTAGGCCACTACTGTATTTCATTTTAATTTTGAACTTAAATGATATTTCAGTTAATGTTGAACAGTGTTGCAACCCAGCGAAAGAGCCATTGCTAATGTCATTCATTGTGCATATTTGTATGGCATGGAATTTTATAAACAGCATAAGTGAATCCTTCTATTCTCCTATCGACCGCTGTACTCCTATTGGAGTGAGGCAGCATTCAGAGTAAAAAAACCCCCGAAATAGAATTTTGTGTTGTCTGGTGAGTTCATTAACCTAAGGACCCATCACATGTACAAGTGACTTAAAGCCTATCCCGGAATCAGAATCGGAATCAGAATCAGTCATGTTTATTGGCCATGTAGGTTTGCACTACATGGAATGGGAGTCTGATTTTGTGAGTCTTCCAGTGAACTTAACATAGAATAACAACACTACAACACAACAATCTCCAGATATATACACAAGGATCCATCACAGATATGATTTTCTTTTTAGCTGAATAGCTTTAATATAAACGGAAACATGCGCCTTGACGATCTGAATGTGGTGAATTGTGAAACATTGTGTCCTTGGGAGTGAGCGCGCGTCCCCGATGACCTACATCACGACCTGGTTTAAATCCAGCAACAGGTTTTCTGGACGTGGTTGTATGGAGTCATAGGAACTACTGTGGTCACTGCACCGCACATGCTTTAACAGCATCCTCAGAGACCATGCAGCTCTGCTCTTCTTCTCCACCTGGATCCCACACGCTGACTGGAATTAAAACTATTTAGTGTTAACGTCTTTATTAGCTTTAGAATATGAATCTGCTATGAGGAAAAAAGAAATAGTTTAACCCTACCAAAAAAGTGGGAAGATAACGGCGCGAATTTACGTTTGTGGCGGCCTCACCCAGTGCGACGTCCAGCCAGCGTCTTTGTCCACATCTGCGTCTGTGTTTGTGCCTTCATTTGACAGCTGGGAGAGCAGCTTAGTCTGCTGCGTCCTGTGGGCCCGGCACCCACGGCCCTGCCCGGGGCTGCGTCCGAAGAGGAAACGCCAAGGGTGGTCTGACAGGACGCGGAAGCGGGGCAGGCTGAGCTAACTGCTAGCCCATCCAGACCGGCAGTTCTGTTCTGAAGACATGTAGGGCGGTCTGGCGGCGGCCCCGCCTAGCGTTGACTGTGCTTTTGGTGTCATCGTGTGGAGTGCGGGGAGGTGTGTCGAGGGTGTCTGGCTGGGAGAGCTGGCGTTGGATCGGCTGGGGGAGCCCGCTGCTGTGTCTGGTGGGCCCAGGGACCACGGCCCTGACAGGAGCTGCAGGAGGAAGCACCGAGGGCGGTCTGACAGGTGAGGAGGGCTAAGGTAACTGGTAGCCCATATAGACCGGCAGTTCAGACAGTCATCCTGGCTTTCTATGTCTTACACAATTATTTTTCTTTTTTGATATGTTGGATACATGTATTTTTGTAGTTTTTGTAGTTTTTTGTAGTTTGGATATACGTATATGTGTTCTTGTAGTTTGAATATGTGTTTTTGTCTTTGTGTTGCACTGCTGTGGGCTGGGGGAGACGATATTTAATTTCACTTCTTGTGCGCAGGTGCATGGGATGAAATGACAAATAAATGTTCCTGATTCCTGCTGCCTGAATCAGCCTGATATACAATGAGCTCCGAGTAAGCAGGTGTAACGTTTCGCCTGCTGACACCCCCTGTCCCTTACCCTCCTCCTCCTCAACATCTGCCTTGCCCTACCTATACTAAAACACCTCATCTCGTATCATTCAAGAGATGCATAGAAATGTGCTAGGCCTATTGTCAGACAGCTGTGCATACACCACTCGCAAAAAGATTTGCTCAATTGCTTTTAAAGGTTCGTTTGTCACAAAATTTGCCCTGCAAAGGACCAAATAAACGTTCAAGTTAAATGAAAATAACTGCTGATTGTGGCAACAAACCCTTTCCGAGCAATCAATAAATTCAAAAACAGACAGCTTTAGGCGAACGGGTTATAATCATATTACATGAAAGCATTTCATTTGTGCTGGAAGACAGTTAAGTGTAGACCAGTTAAACCAGTAATCTAGTAATAGCAAAACATTTGTTTTAGCTTAATTGCGTTGTAGACTGTTCAGAAGAATGTGCCACTTTTAGCACATCTACATGTTGAGCTTGGAACAACACACAATTATGTAAGTTTAAAGAAAGTTATGGAATGCTATGACGGGTGAGCGCGTGGTCAGGCAGAATGTTCTGTAACTGGAACCAGGATTCAATTCCCTCAGCACAACGGACACTTCTGGCCCAGTACACAAAGCTCACACTACAATGAGTCATGTCCTGAAAAGGGTATGAGCTAAACACCCAAATTGTGAAATTAAATCTTTTTACTTGGAGTATTAAAGCTCAGGCAACTAAGCACTAGAATAACCAAACGGGCTGCAAGACTGGGCTGTCAGGGGCCTCGCAGCAAGTACATGTTCTGACAGCTGAAGCGCACAGCTTACTGCTACCCGCGGTCCTGCTCACTGCTGTGAAACATCACTGCACCTGCTGGAAAGCTCATTTGTGGATGCTGTCTAGGCTGAAGCTTTCCTTTGCCTGACTAGGTATTAAGTAAAAACACATTTTCTGGTCAACGGTACATGTTTCGTGTTGCTGTTCACAAGCCTGAAACTGTACTTTAAAGTCAAAGTGTCTTTATTGTCCTTACAGGGAAATTAGTTTGCAGCTAGTATACATGAAACTCCCACACAAAACAAAACATACAAACACCAAGGCAGAACTGACACGTCAAACAAATAAGCAAACAAACAAACAAACAACAGGACATGGCGGGCAAGGAAAACCAAAGGAGTTCAAATATACAGACCAAGGAAACACGTGATCTGCAGACACCAGACGAACACTATCTACCATTTACCAGCTGGATGGCAGTGGGGACAAAGGAAGCCCTGTATTTCTTAGCTTAAAACAGGGCATCCTCACCCGACCACCTGAGGGTACCAGCTCAAACTCTGGCCGAAGGGGGTGACCTTGGCACTCCAGAAGGGAAGTGGCCTTTCTGAACACCTTCCTATTATACAGGCCAGTAAGCTGGGCTTGACTTCTCCTGAGATCTTACTAACCCATTTGATAAGTCTATCAAGCCGTTTTTAATTAGCCAGAGTCAAGTTACCAAATCAAGTAACAATGCAGTACATTAAAACAGTTTCAATAAAAGTTGTATAGAAGAGAGTCATCATCTGGGAGGAGACACTACATGTCCACATCTTTCTCAGGAAGTAAGTCTTTGTTGGACCTTCTCTGATGTGGAAGCAACATGAGTTTCAAAGCACAACTTGTTCTCAAGAACTACCCCCAGATGTTTGTAGCTGTCCACAAGCTCAATGTCAGCTCCTTTAATGCTGGTTGGTACAGGACTAGGAGGAGTCTTTCTAGAGCTGATCAACATGCCTTTAGTTTTACACACACTTAAGTGGAGAAAGGACTCATCACACCAAGACCCAAGATCATCGACCACAAGTCCATGTTGTCCCTCATCCCCTTCAAGAATACTTACAATCACTGAGTCATCCGCAAATGTATGTATGTGTAAGATGGTGAAGGTGACACATCATTTATGCTGTAATGTTTTATTTTTGAGACGTCTCATTCCTGGTTCAATTTACAAGGTAATCTGGGAGTAGCCACTGGGGGGCGCTCAGTTTGTTGATATGCCTGGTTGAGCAGCTGTTTGGGCTGCCGTCGTTGGTCGTGGTGGCCATTCTAGGTCAGAGCGTTTTTGATTTGTTAAAGGTAAGATGTTGAAACGGCGTGCTCTGTTAAATCCATCTGCAACCCTATGTTTAAACGGTCATCCATGCAGTTTTATATGTAAATATGTGTGCCAGAGATATCGTTTTATGTTTTAGGTTGTTATTTTGTGAAAATGGTTTTGTTTTATGACGTTTGATGCCCATGTGGCTAGCGAACTACTGAGAGCTAACCCGTAATTGCTAGCTAGGCTGCTCGGGAGCTAACCCGTAAATGCTAGCTAGGCTGCTCGGGAGCTAACCCGTAAATGCTAGCTAGGCTGCTCGGGAGCTGACCCGTAAATGCTAGCTAGGCTGCTCGGGAGCTGACCCGTAAATGCTAGCTAGGCTGCTGGGGAGCTGACCCGTAAATGCTAGCTAGGCTGCTCGTTCTGTGTGGCACCAGCCCTACTGTTAATTTAAAAATAAGTTTAAAACTAGACACAACGTTTTTGATATGTTAAAGGTGATGAAAGACAGCCAAGAGAAAATAAATTCTGCACCGCTCGGACCAAAGAACGCCGACTCCTGTCCGTTTTCACCTGACTCCAACCACACCAATCAAATAACAGAACGCAGAGGGAGCCAGGGAGGAGGCAACAATACAGGGCTAGGGAGCCGGCCTGCAGAACCAAGGGCTACATGTGTTTATCCATACATACATACATACAGTAGGGTCCAAATGTGTGAGACCACTAGTGAAAATGATTCAGTTTTGTATTTTTTTTTTTCAAATTTACTAAAATGTTCTTCTTTATAAATGACATCAGCTTAAAATGTGGGTGAAGTTTAATCTCCTAAAAAAGTTCATGAATTTCAGATTATTTTACTTTTTGGTTATGACCCCGTTTGCTTTAATGACAGCATGCAGCCGAGCTGGCACGGACTCCACAGGTTTGTGCCAAACCTGATGAGCCGTGTTGCCCCAGCATGACCTGACAGTGTCCCAAAGAGCTTGTTGTGGTGTGGCAGAACGCTCGGCTTCCCCAGTCTTCAAGTGCCCCGTGAAACCTTCAGTGGTGTTGAGGTCAGGTGACTGTGGAGGAAAGTCCATGACGGTCAGCACTCCTTGGTCTTCTTTGGGCTTCAAGTAGTTCTTGCAAAGTGTTGAGGCGTGGTTTGGGGTCATCATCCTACTGCAATAGGACTCCTTCTCCACACAGATGCAGACCAGAGGGTGGGGCATGTCTGTGAAGAATGGAGTGGTACTCTCCTGCTTTGTCAGGGTGTAATGGACTCGTCGCAGGTGTCCAAGCCAGAGTAGGCAAAACACCCCCCAGACCTGAATATTCCCACCACCGTGTTTCACTGCTGGTTTCATACAGTGGGGTATCAAACGAGCGATCTCTTTTGGAGCTCCTTACAGCTGATCCAGTTCCACCACTGCCCCCCCCCCAAGTATCGTTCAGTGTACTAGCTTTCAGTCTAGGCACGAGTTGACGCTGGGAAAGCCTCTCTTCGCCTAGAACAACAATTTCACTTCTGACACGTTCACGTAGTTCTGATGACATGCTTCCCACTATCACAATGCTGCTAATTAAGAAATGCTCTGCTGGGGACGGGCGTCCAGGTAGCGTAGCGGTCTATTCCGCCGCCTACCAACACGGGGATCGCCGGTTCGAATCCCCGTGTTAACTCCGGCTTGGTCGAGATTCCTTACAGACACAAGTGGCCGTGTCTGTGGGTGGGAAGCCGGATGTGGGTATGTGTCCTGGTCGCTGCACTAGCGCCTCCTGGGAAACTGGGGGGAATAGCGTGATCCTCCCACGCGCTAAGTCCTCCTGGTGAAACTCCTCACTGTCAGGTGAAAAGAAGCGGCTGGTGACTCCACATGTATGGGAGGAGGCATGTGGTAGTCTGCAGCCCTCCTCGGAGCGGCAGAGGGGGGTGGAGCAGAGACCGGGACAGCTCGGAAGAGTGGGGGGTAATTGGCCAAGTACAACTGGGGAGAAAAGGGAGGAAAAATGCCCCCCCTCCAAAAAAAAACTTCCACCGGAAACCTGAGGCACAGCCATCTGTATATATTCATAACAGGTGGACCAGTGCTGCGGCTGATTTACTCAAGCAGAGCTCTGGGGAGGAGATCAGGTCTACCTGCTTCAATGGGAGGGAAACCACTCCAGGAGGTCTGACCTCCCGAGTTCACCTGATCAATGCCACAAATTTGCTTAAATGTGATTGCTGAGCTAGAAACAGGGCCGAATCTTAAACACTTCTTCCTTTTACATCATAACTTTTTGTGTTTTCAAATGTTTCTAAGGCCTCCTACTTTCCGATCATTTCCAGGTTTACATGGACATATCTGGTTTTCGATGTGGTCCCAGACTGTAGGACCGTACTGTACACAGGTCGTTATATACAAGGACCAAATCAGTCAGTTTCCATTGAAATCAGTTTTATTGTAGGATCTGGATCGTGTGCAGCACCCTCTATGGTGTTGGTTCTACAGCGTGTGATCGGGTCTGCAGCGCGCACACCAGGACGGGTCTGCAGGAAAGCCTTCGCGCTGCATGTCCACGTCGCGGCGCTTCTGCGTCGCCCTGTCTGACGAGCGAGTGGACACGGAGCCGGTTCCGGAAGGTCCACCTGCCCCGCGTCCTGCTCTGCGTCATTTCATTGTCTCGTTCTAGGTGTACGTAATCCAGTCCGCCATCCGTCAGTTCGGACCGGCAGCCACGGCAGGTCCGCTCAGCGGAGCAACGTGACAGCAGCAGCTCGTCCACAGTCTGACCCCTGTCCGTCCCGCTGGCTCGTCCCGGACTCACGTTTCAACACAAAGCCACTACTGACTAATAACACGTCCTCGGCCATAAATGTCCAACGCGGGTCGCGAAGCCGCTCGAGAGAACCGTGTTGTGGCGGAAAGGACGTGGGGCGGGTGGTCCGACAGGTCCCCGTGCTGCTATCCGAGCCTGCGTTCGGACCGTCCACGCGACGTGTGGAGCCGTGTGTCGGTGCCGGGAGGTTCGGCTGGATGACAGAGGGACGCGCACGGCGGATCTCTGCAGGTCTGCAGGAAACCTGTCTGTTACACGCCGACCTCCCCTCCCTCCCAGGTCCTGGCAGAGCCGTATGCCGGAAACCAGACAGAGCCCAGCTCCAGACACTCAAACCCACCAAAATAAATCCACAACTGCGCCCGGGGGTGTTGATACGAGCGGCTTTGTTGTGTGTACAGGGACCACTTGGCGGATTTCACGTGTGCAGGTTTTGAAGCGTCCGCATTAGGCGGAGCGCCGCGACGCGATGGCGCCCGGGCTGCGGGGGTTCGCGGATTTAACGGGACTCGAGGTCCCACGAACAACCAAACCCAACGGTCCGCCGGAGACACGGCAGTCTTTTAAGATATTGGGTCACACTTCCGCTCATTTTAAGTGGGCGCTCGGCGGACCGGAGCCTCCTCATATTGACGCAAGGCGGGGTCCCCCCCCCCGCGCGCGCGCTGCGATCTTCCAGGACCTTCTGCAAAAAGCAGTCAAGCCAACAAGTTTGCAGAGGACGTTCATAGTTTAATGAGTCCACACCGCCGCGATGGAGCCCGGCGCGCTCATGGTACTGGTCCACCTCCTCACACACACACACACACACACGCACACACACGCTTTACGCATGATCAATAACCGATCGTCTCGAGTCCAGCTGCACGCTGGATCAGGGCTGAAGAGTTTACTGAGATGACTTTATTGATTAGGGGGAATGGAGATGATAAGCACGTAGCCTGTGATATGTTCCGCATCGCCGGGTGGTGCTGCGGGAGGGCACTGCTCCGACAGCATGATGTCATGTCTGAACCTGGCTGTGTGTTCGGGTTGATCTGGGTTCTTCCAGGAGGGACTCTGCGGGTTTTGCTGGCTGCTTTCATGTGTCTGGTATAACGACGAGCCCGGGCTGTAACGACTTGTCGGGTTCTGTTGTCTTTCCTGTAGTGGGTAGGCTCACCTTGCGGTTTACACGGACCCTATATTTTCTACAAGGCTTTCCGCTTCCACCTCGACGGCCGAGGCAGGATCCTGTCCCTGGGAGACTTCTTCCTGGTGCGGTGTCTGCCGGGGGAGCCGGTCTGCGTCGCCGAGCTGCAGCTGCTCTGGGAGGAGAGGGCGAGCAAGCAACTTCTGTCCAGCTCCAAACTTTACTTCCTGCCGGAGGACACCCCGCTGGGACGAACCGTCCACCACGGCGAGGTAAAGGCTCTTCCCGACCTTACCCCCCCCACCCCCACCCCATCACCTGTCCCCTTCCCCCCTCCCCCACCTCTATGACATGACTTGTCCTAAATATCTCTCCCCCTCTCTCTCTATAGATATATATATATATATATATATACATAGGGAGCCACGTGTGGTGAGCTCATGTAAGCGTTTACGCAGAAGCACAGAGTCCCGCAGTCCTGGTCTGCTCTCTGGACTTGGTCTGCAAGCGCGATATATGCGTTCTCTGCCCAATTACGCACGATTCCCACTAACGAACCAAGGATATTGATTTGTTTTCGTCGACGTGTCAGTTCAGCGTGTCCCTGGAGTTGTTGTTGTGTTGTTGTGTTGTTGTGCGCGCTGTCAGTGCTGTGTTTTTACGCACGGCTCTCCGGGACAGTCTCTAGACGGTCTACAGTACTCCCACCCAGCTGCTCCGACCCGGGGGACAACTGCGACCCCCACATCACATGTGGTCATGGTGTTCCGCTTTCTGTTTGCTGTGGCACCCCCCCCCCCCACCATGTGCATCATCTGAGCTGGTTACTCAGACGCAGCAACGACGGCCCTGGACCCGAACCCCGACGTCCCTTTTGAAATCCGGAACCCTCGAATGAAGAACATGTGCCGCTCACGGTGGCGTCTCTGCTGGGGGGAGGAGGGGGGAGGGGGGGGGAGCTAGGAAGAACGCTGTCGCATGAAATGTGGTGGGGTATCGGCGTTCCTCGCCTGTCCTCCCGCTCTGATGGTGTGATGGTGTTTCTTTAGAGCTCTGCGCTGACTCACAGAGGACGACAGGGGGCGCCACGCCTTCCTGGCAGAGATGCACGGCATGCACCGACGGCCTGCCCAGTGCTCCTGTGTGTGTGTGTGTGTGTGGGGGGGCAGCCTGCTTTCACACAAAACCCCGCCATTAACACCATGGTTTAATTACCTAACCCCGCCATTAACACCGTGGCTTAATTACCTAACCCCGCCATTAACACCATGGTTTAATTAGCTAACCCCGCCATTAACACCATGGTTTAATTACCTAACCCCGCCATTAACACCATGGTTTAATTACCTAACCCCGCCATTAACACCATGGTTTAATTACCTAACCCCGCCATTAACACCATGGTTTAATTACCAAACCCCGCCATTAACACCATGGTTTAATTACCTAACCCCGCCATTAACACCATGGTTTAATTACCTAACCCCGCCATTAACACCATGGTTTAATTACCTAACCCCGCCATTAACACCATGGCTTAATTACCTAACCCCGCCATTAACACCATGGTTTAATTACCTAACCCCGCCATTAACACCATGGTTTAATTACCAAACCCCGCCATTAACACCATGGTTTAATTACCTAACCCCGCCATTAACACCATGGCTTAATTACCTAACCCCGCCATTAATACCATGGTTTAATTAGCAGAAAGATCGCTTCCCCTGCTCACCTGCTCGTGGATGTCCGCGCATCAGGTGAACCGGGCGAACGGAGCCTCGCGGGCGAACGGAGCCTCGCGGGCGAACGGAGCCTCGCGGGCGAACGGAGCCTCGCGGGCGAACGGAGCCTCGCGGGCGAACGGAGCCTCGCGGGCGAACGGAGCCTCGCGGGTGACGCCATAACCGCTCGAGGTGGGGCGTGGTATTTGGACGCGTCGGCTCTCCACCGCGGGTCATGGAGAGGACTGGCACGTCATCTGCGCGCCCTGTGCAGGGGTCATGTGACGTCATTTGTGCGCAGGTTGCGGAGCCGGCTGACAGTGAACAGGCGCCACCTAAACGCCTGGTTACAAGGAGTCTAGGTACCGTGACAGCCCAGGAACCAGCTCTGGGTTTGGTGTTTCAGCTCGGAATGGAGCTTGAAGCAAGGCTGCCATGCAAAACAACAACAACAACAACAACAACAACAATCGACATTTTAAAAAAAAAGCTGTGCATGCACGCACTCATTATGTAGTGATTAATAATGGCGGGTTGATGAGCGTGCAGCTGGCTTCGTCTTGAAGGGACCGGCAACGTGTCTGAAGTTTATCCCGTCCCGGTGTGCAGCGCGTGGTCCTGGACCTGGACCTGGACCTGGCTCCTCTTCAGCTCACTGGGATTTATGAGGAAGGCAAATATTATCTCATCTAGAGCTCAGAGCATGAGACCCTGAGCCCACACGTGGTGTCAATTATCCCTGTATGTACATAGTGTGGAACTACTGCTGATGTTCTGTCTATCCATCCATCCATCTATCTATCTATCTATCTATCTATCTATCTATCTATCTATCTATCTATCTATCTATCTATCTGTCTGTCTGTCTGTCTGTCTGTCTGTCTGTCTGTCTGTCTGTCTATCTATCCGTCTGTCCGTCTGTCCGTCTGTCCATCTATCTGTCTATCTATCTATCTATCTATCTATCTATCTATCTATCTATCTATCTATCTATCTATCTATCTATCTATCTGTCTGTCTGTCTGTCTGTCTGTCTGTCTGTCTGTCTGTCTGTCTGTCTGTCTGTCTGTCCGTCTGTCCGTCTATCTGTCTATCTATCTATCTATCTATCTATCTATCTATCTATCTATCTATCTATCTATCTATCTATCTATCTGTCTGTCTGTCTGTCTGTCTGTCTCAACAACTCCTCCAACCCATACGACCACGTAGGTCATTTGTCCTCTAATACGACCCACAGGGGTGCTGATTCCTAAATGAGCGCCCCTACCGGCGGCAGGAGATATGCCACAGATGCTTTTCGCCTCTGTGCATTGTGGGTTTTTAAAACGATTTGAAAACAATAGAATATGTAGTCAGTGCGATTTTGTGTTGTTTCGCTGTCTAAGTACAGTAAATGAGACTGCTATTGGCAGTATGATTACCTATGAATGACGTCATAAGAGCTAACTTAACGTTAGCCACGAGTTAGAAAGTCAGCTAGCCTGGACATTATAACCGCTATGTGGCATTACACGCTGCTTTTATTAATATTCCTTCTCAAGACAGCTTATGGAAGCAGATGCTTATTGTTACAGACAGCGGCGTCGTAGTGGGGGGAGGGGGAGGGGAAGAACCTGCCAGGGCCCAGAAAAGGGGGGGGGGCCTCGGGAAGCCTGCAACTAAAAGTTTGTTTTGGTTTGCAAATTTTTATTTCTGTAAATAAATTAAAGTGATGTGTCTGTAAATAGACTGCATCTATACAGCGCTTTTCTAGTCTACCCGCCACTCAAAAGGCTTTTCTAGTCTACCCGCCACTCAAAGGGCTTTTCCAGTCTACCTGTCACTCAACAGGCTTTTCTAGTCTACCCGCCACTCAAAAGGCTTTTCTAGTCTACCCGCCACTCAAAGGGCTTTTCTAGTCTACCCGTCACTCAACAGGCTTTTCTAGTCTACCCGCCACTCAAAAGGCTTTTCTAGTCTACCCACCACTCAAAGTGCTTTTCTAGTCTACCCGCCACTCAAAAGGATTTTCTAGTCTACCCGCCACTCAAAACGCTTTTCTAGTCTACCCGCCACTCAAAAGGCTTTTCTAGTCTACCCACCACTCAAAACGCTTTTCTAGTCTACCCGCCACTCAAAGTGCTTTTCTAGTCTACCCACCACTCAAAAGGCTTTTCTAGTCTACCCACCACTCAAAAGGCTTTTCTAGTCTACCCGCCACTCAAAAGGCTTTTCTAGTCTACACACCACTCAAAGTGCTTTTCTAGTCTACCCGCCACTCAAAAGGCTTTTCTGGTCTACCCGCCACTCAAAAGGCTTTTCTAGTCTACCCACCACTCAAAAGGCTTTTCTAGTCTACCCGCCACTCAAAATGATTTTCTAGTCTACCCGCCACTCAAAGTGCTTTTCTAGTCTACCCGCCACTCAAAAAGCTTTTCTAGTCTACCCACCACTCAACAGGCTTTTCTAGTCTACCCGCCACTCAAAAAGCTTTTCTAGTCTACCCACCACTCAAAAGGCTTTTCTAGTCTACCCGCCACTCAAAAGGCTTTTCTAGTCTACCCGCCACTCAAAAGGCTTTTCTAGTCTACCCACCACTCAAAAGGCTTTTCTAGTCTACCCGCCACTCAAAGCGCTTTTCTAGTCTACCCGCCACTCAAAAGGCTTTTCTAGTCTACCTGCCACTCAAAAGGCTTTTCTAGTCTACCCACCACTCAAAAGGCTTTTCTAGTCTACCTGCCACTCAAAGCGCTTTTCTAGTCTACCCGCCACTCAAAAGGCTTTTCTAGTCTACCCACCACTCAAAGCGCTTTTCTAGTCTACCCGCCACTCAAAAGGCATTTCTAGTCTACCCGCCACTCAAAGCGCTTTTCTAGTCTACCCACCATTCTAAGCGCTTTTCTAGTCTACCCACCACTCAAAGCGCTTTTCTAGTCTACCCACCACTCAAAGCGCTTTTCCAGTCTACCCGCCACTCAAAACACTTTTCTAGTCTACCCGCCAGTCAAAACGCTTTTCTAGTCTACCCGCCACTCAAAGTGCTTTTCCAGTCTACCCGCCACTCAAAACGCTTTTCTAGTCTACCCGCCACTCAAAACGCTTTTCTAGTCTACCCACCACTCAAAAGGCTTTTCTAGTCTACCCACCACTCAAAAGGCTTTTCTAGTTTACCCACCACTCAAAGCGCTTTTCTAGTCTACCCACCATTCTAAGCGCTTTTCTAGTCTACCCACCACTCAAAGCGCTTTTCTAGTCTACCCACCACTCAAAGCGCTTTTCCAGTCTACCCGCCACTCAAAACGCTTTTCTAGTCTACCCACCACTCAAAACGCTTTTCTAGTCTACCCACCGCTCAAAGCGCTTTTCTAGTCTACCCACAAGTCAAAGCGCTTTTCTAGTCTACCCACCACCACTCAAAGCGGTTTTCTAGTTTACCCACCATTCAAAGCGCTTTTCTAGTCTACCCACCATTCAAAGCGCTTTTCTAGTCTACCCACCATTCAAAGCGCTTTTCTAGTCTACCCACCACTCAAAGCACTTTTCTAGTTTACCCACAAGTCAGAGCGCTTTTCTAGTCTACCCACCACCATTCAAAGCGGTTTTCTAGTCTACCCACCAATCAAAGCGGTTTTCTAGTCTACCCACAAGTCAAAGCGCTTTTCTAGTCTACCCACCACTCAAAGCGGTTTTCTAGTCTACCCACCATTCAAAGCGCTTTTTTAGTCTATCCACCACTCAAAGCGCTTTTCTAGTCTATCCACCACTCAAAGAGCTTTTCTAGTCTATCAACCACTCACAGCGCTTTTCTAGTCTACCCACCACTCAAAGCGCTTTTCTAGTCTACCCACCATTCTAAGCGCTTTTCTAGTCTACCCACAAGTCAAAGCACTTTTCTAGTCTACCCACCAATCAAAGCGCTTTTCTAGTCTACCCACAAGTCAAAGCGCTTTTCTAGTCTACCCACCACCACTCAAAGCGCTTTTCTAGTCTACCCACCACCACTCAAAGTGCTTTTCTAGTCTACCCACCATTCAAAGTGCTTTTCTAGTCTACCCACCACTCAAAGCGCTTTTGTAGTCTACCCACAAGTCAAAGCGCTTATCTAGTCTACCCACCACCACTCAAAGCGCTTTTCTAGTTTACCCACCATTCAAAGCGCTTTTTTAGTCTACCCACCACTCAAAGCGCTTTTCTAGTCTATCCACCACTCAAAGCGCTTTTCTAGTCTATCCACCACTCAAAGCGCTTTTCTAGTCTACCCACCACTCAAAAGGCTTTTCTAGTCTACCCACCACTCAAAGCGCTTTTTTAGTCTACCCACCAATCAAAGCGCTTTTCTAGTCTACCCACAAGTCAAAGCACTTTTCTAGTCTACCCACCAATCAAAGCGCTTTTCTAGTCTACCCGCCACTCAAAAGGCTTTTCTAGTCTACCCGCCACTCAAAGCGCTTTTCTAGTCTACCCACCATTCTAAGCGCTTTTCTAGTCTACCCACCACTCAAAGCGCCTTTCTAGTCTACCCACCACTCAAAGCGCTTTTCCAGTCTACCCGCCATTCTAAGCGCTTTTCTAGTCTACCCACCACTCAAAGCGCTTTTCCAGTCTACCCGCCACTCAAAACGCTTTTCTAGTTTACCCGCCACTCAAAAGGCTTTTCTAGTCTACCCGCCACTCAAAGCGCTTTTCTAGTCTACCCACAGGTCAAAGTGCTTTTCTAGTCTACCCACCACCACTCAAAGCGTTTTTCTAGTCTACCCACCACTACTCAAAGCGCTTTTCTAGTCTACCCACAAGTCAAAGCGCTTTTCTAGTCTACCCACCACCATTCAAAGCGGTTTACTAGTCTACCCACCAATCAAAGCGCTTTTCTAGTCTACCCACAAGTCAAAGCGCTTTTCTAGTCTACCCACCACTCAAAGCGTTTTTCTGGTCTACCCACCATTCAAAGCGCTTTTTTAGTCTATCCACCACTCAAAGCGCTTTTCTAGTCTATCCACCACTCAAAGAGCTTTTCCAGTCTATCCACCACTCAAAGCGCTTTTCTAGTCTACCCACCACTCAAAGCGCTTTTCCAGTCTACTCACCACTCAAAAGGCTTTTCTAGTCTACCCGCCACTCAAAGCGCTTTTCTAGTCTACCCACCACTCAAAGCGCTTTTCTAGTCTACCCACCACTCAAAACGCTTTTCTAGTCTACCCACCACTCAAAGCGCTTTTCCAGTCTACCCGCCACTCAAAACGCTTTTCTAGTTTACCCGCCACTCAAAAGGCTTTTCTAGTCTACCCGCCACTCAAAGCGCTTTTCTAGGCTACCCGCCACTCAAAACGCTTTTCTAGTCTACTCACCACTCAAAAGGCTTTTCTAGTCTACCCGCCACTCAAAGCACTTTTCTAGTCTATCCACCATTCAAAACGCTTTTCTAGGCTACCCGCCACTCAAAGCGCTTTTCTAGTCTACCCGCCACTCAAAAGGCTTTTCTAGTCTACCCACCACTCAAAAGGCTTTTCTAGTCTACCCACCACCACTCAAAGCACTTTTTCTAGTCTACCCACCACTCAAAGCGCTTTTCTAGTCTACCCACCACCCAAAGCGCTTTTCTAGTCTACCCACCACTCAAAGCGCTTTTCTAGTCTACCTGCCACTCAAAGCGCTTTTCTAGTCTACCCACCACTCAAAGCACTTTTCTAGTCTACCCACCACTCAAAGTGCTTTACAGTGGATGACTCACATTCACTCACTGACGGTAGAGCCTGCCATTGCGAGGTGCCAGGCTGCTCATCAGGGGCAGTTGGGGGTTCAGTGTCTTGCTCAAGGCCACTTCGACATACTCTCTCAATGAGTTGAGAATTGAACCCGGGACCTTCCGATTACTGGACGGCCCGCTCTACCTCCTGAGCCGTGCCGCCCCACTGCCCAAGTGTTTCATTTACTAACTGATTAATGTCATAATGTCAGTTAAACCTAGCTCAATACATCGGCTGAGGAACTCCAAGAAAACAGTGGAGGCTCTTTGAGGCCCCTCTCACCCCTTACAAAAGGTGTAAAATGGTTTAGTCCGCCCCTCACGAGCGTCTCTCAGTGCAGTTCATTTGTCTATCGCTGCAGGATAGTTAAGTCAGGTTGAAATAGACTGTGGTTGTAAATAATATACAGTACGATAGAACTCAAAAAAGTGATGAGTGAGAGACAAAAGAGGAAAGGGACCCACAGAGACTGCTTGTGTACAGGGCCCAGCATTTTGTGCTACACCCCTGGTTACAGGGAAAGTAAGGTATTATAATTATGGAGGACCGAGAGGAAGCAGCTTAAAACGTAACTATAGGTCGTAATAAGCTGCTTGTCCAAACGACCTATTGGGTCGTTTTTTGGCGGAGGACCGTCTCGTCTGTCTGGCCGTATGGTAATATCACCGACCTGTCACCTGGCACCTTGTGCAACGTTTCCTCGTTGGGGAGAAAACACGATGTGATCCATTATGATATGGAAACGTAGCGTAATTCAATGCAATTCAACTGATTTTCCGTGAGGAGCTTCATTGCGTAATGCAGCAATAATCCAGATATGATTTGGCTGGAAACATCTGAGCGTATTCATGGGCCATATGGTGTAATGAGCAAATGGGTTTCATCTTGTTCTGCTGTTGGTTAGAGTAATGACATGAGTCAGCCCCCAGTGCAGAGAACACAGCCCCCCTCTGTTCCAGGCTTTATTGTACTCTCTCCCTCGGGCCAGCCAAGGATCACGTTTCTCACATAATAAGCAACAGGCTTTTAAAAGGAAAATCCCACCCCCAGCAGAAAGAACTCACATGTGTGAATTTCACAAAAACAACACGACACGCACACACACACACACACACACACAAAACACTAAACGGGCAATCATTTGAGATTTCACCACATGATAAAACATGAAGCTGCTGAGCCGAGAGCGGTTTAGTGGATCTGTGTTTACGCTCCCCAATAAACCAGAATCCACTGCTGAGGGTCTGAATCAGTCTCCACTTAATCCGTCCTGGGTTCTCGGTGTCTCCGTTCACTAGCGGAGCGGTCCTCCATGTCTTCACTTCATTTACACACCAGGGAAGTCTCGTCTTTTATATTTCAAGCTTAACAGAGTCCAGTTGCAATTGTACAGAGGCCAACCAGTGGCGGCTGGTGCTAAAGAATAATTTGGGTGGAGGGGGGGGCAATGTACCTTGGCGCAGCACACCTGACAGCGGCTTTACTGTCCACACAGTCACAGAGTTATTATTAAGAAGGACGATGTAGCCTATAGATGTTATCAGGGTTCATAGACGGTGGATGATTGACAGTCGAGACGAGGCGTGGTGGTGGGTGTGGACATGATTGACAGCCACGAGAATTGTCCAATCACATTAGATCAAAAAACATTAAAACAATACCAATTCACTGCCAATAAAAGTGGGCGTGTCTGGGGCGCCTGGAAAATCTGAAGAAACCAATCAGACAGCAGCCTCAGGTCACCTGCTCGCCACAGGTTTGAGGGCTCACATAAGGTATGGTTTGGCCGGCACCCCTCACCCAGGAAGTATATGTATTCAGACAGGAAGTACATGTATTCAGACAGGAACCAACCAAATACCATTTGAACCAATATTTAACGCTGCTGACAGGCGCTCACAGCCTGACAACACTTTTATTTCATCATTATTTACACTACACAACTACATGATATTTAACATGTTTAAGTAGATTTTCACGTCTTGATATTTGAAGGGGGCGGCGCCCCGGCGCCCTGCACTGGCCAGCCGCCAGACATGTGAATTCTATTTTAGGGATGACTGTCATATGACGTCTGCTATTTTAGTTTAAGATAAACCAAATACTGCAAAATATTTATCTTGTGAATACTGAAACAAGTCCATGTTGTTGGCCTGACTTTTTGCCTCCTTTGTGGTGCAGTTAGTTGTGTAGATGGCTCCTCCTGTGTATTCCAGTCTTCTATTTATTACCATGGCACGTACACAAACAATAATCAGCTTCATGTGTTTTTGTGATAAATTAACTTGGGTCTCTGTAGGCCGGCCTGGGGAGTAGCAGAATACAGTAACGGGCGCTGGGTAATCAGGATATGAATAATACATAAACAAACAAACAAACAAACAAACCAACAAATAAACTACATTCTAGTGCAGTTACAGAAAAAAGACACGATCGGATTACCGATACAGTTTTTAAAAATGGGGATTGGTTTCCAGGATTACATGTTAAAGATAATATAAAAAAGTTTTCCCCACACTGCTGTGGGCAAATTGTGGTCACTGATGGACGACCTGAGAGGGACTAAACACGTGCTCGTTAGTCTTTGATATATTACCTATGTACATTGCAAAATTCCTCGTAATAATAATCGTCTTAACTAGAGTGGAAGGAGTCTCTGTCCGTCTGTCCGTCCTTCGATTGTCTCGACAACCGTTCATCTGCTCAGCTTCCCGTTTGGCGGTGCACCATGGGTCTGGACGGTTTCGTGATCGTCTGTATTGCCACCCCTCCCTTAAAGTACAGACCGGTCCTTATTTTAGCAGGAAGTGATGAGTTCCTCGCTGACCTGATAGGGAGTCTTATTTGTTCTGTGTTCTCACAGCCAGAAGACTCATGCAGGCAGGGTCTCTGTATGAACACTGGTGGTTGACCAGTTTCCCCGGGGTACCAGGGGCACATGGCCCAAGGCCTAAAATTGTACATTTATTATTATAACAAATAATATTATTTTGTGAAGAAATAAAAAATCGCATATAGTACATTTGTACAATAGTACATTATTATGTTCACTGAATTTATTTTGTGTTGTTTTGTTTGCCTGTAATTCTCTTTACTGGAACATTGTGTAGGTTTTGTAGAGATGTATGACTCTAACAGGCCTGCTTACTGTAGGCAGGTGTCTACCTGCTGTATATTTCCCTTTACATTATACTTTATATTTCCCAAAAGATTGGAATTTAGAGTCAAGTTTAGAAGTTAAACTGAAAATAGACTTAAATACTAAGGTGGCGCCCCCATCTTGTTCAGTTGCCCGAGCTACAGGGGCATAAGTATAGTCAGGTGGGGAAGCGTCATTTAAGGAAAGGAGCACAATTGGTTTCAGCCATGTTTCACATAACCCAATCGTGTCAAAACTATGTTCAAGAATCAGATCATTTATTAATTAGTAAGGCTTTGGTAGACAGTGATCTGATATTTGTGAAACCAAATTTAAACGACTTGTTGAAGTGATCAGTAGTAGGCAGAGCTCTAGAGCTACCAATAGGTGAAAGATTAATTGGAATTAGACTCCTTGTTGAGAGTTTTGGCCACCAACGCTTTGGACGATATGTGGTCACACGTTTGATAACATTAGCTGTTTGGTTTTGTAGATTATTAGGTACTTTGTCGCACATCTCACCACTACCAGTGGTAGGAGTGATTATTAGATTATTGTGATTCCCACATTTAGGAGAGGAGAGCTTGGGAGCAATACAGCAGGGTAGGGAGACAGTCTCAGTGTTATAGCCAAGCTATCAGGCTGATAATCTACACTATGAGAAATTCCCTGACTAATCATATTAACTAAACTACTTGACTCCACATCCGCACTAGATTTAAACCTAGCAGGCTCTCTAATCACCTGCAACCTGCTGAATGATAAGTCCCTAGGGTCAAACTAAACGTAAACAGCTATCTATATTGCTAGACAAAAGAGCGGCGCCATCCCCAGTAGGGTGAATGCCGTCCGCTTTCAGCAGGTAAGGGCGGCCCCAGAAAGAAGGCCAGTTATCAACGAAGCCGAATCCCTGCTCATTACAGTAACGCGCCGGCCAGCGGTTCATTGAGGTGAGCCTACTGTACATCTCATCATTACCCCTCACAGGTAAGGGACCAGAGACAATAATCGATGCCGACACATCTTTCTGGCCAACTCAAGCGTTCTGACTAGGCTGGCTTTTGTGGTCTCTGATTGCTTCATCCTAGCATTATTGGTGCCGTTGCTGTAAAGCCCCTCGAGGCAAATTTGTGATTTGTGATATTGGGCTGTACAAATAAAATTGACTTGACTTGACATGAATAACGATGTTGCTGAAGGTAGTGTTGTAATATGTAAGTATTGTGGCGAGCCGGCGTGGAGGAATGAGTGGAGAGGCAGAGATCTCTTTTTAACCCCATCCTCCACACGACCCTGGGAGTGCTCTTTTGATTTGGCCAGAACCGACAACAACCCCCCCCCCCCGATGACTTACCTGGCAACACCAGTCTAAGTCACGGTCCTACGGTCAGTCAGAAACAGTCCTCTACCCAGTCCAAGTCAAACTCCCAAACAAACGACACAATAACCACAACATGAACGCAACATTTAAACACATAAATCATAACAATTTCAATAACACCAACAGTTCCATGAGCCCCTGCGCTCCCCCAGCGCGGAGCCGCCGACAGTCCCAGCGACCACCTCCACCGGTCGATAGATAGCTCCCACTTGAGGGGTCAGTCGTCCCCGATGACCCCATCACCCAATACAAATGCCAGGGTGTCGCCGCTGGCGAACAGACCGCCCAAAGTACCGTGTGTCACAGGCCCTCTTCTGTGCCCCCGGGCAGGGGCGCAACGAGGGGGGGGGGGTGCAGAGGGTGCAATGTACACAGGCGCCACATCAGCGAGGGCGTCAGAAGACCGTACGCAAAAACAAAAAAAATAACTAAAAATTATAACATGTAACTATGTATATTCTAATTCAAAGTTCTCATCTAAGTAATAATATTTATAAATATTGAACTTCTAAAAAACAAATAGGCCATAACAAGAAATTGTTTACTGTACACTGTACTTTTGGCGCCCCCGCTGATGCGGCGCCTGTGTGCATTGCACCCTCTGCACCAACCCCCCCCCATTGCGCCCCAGCGGGTGCTGGAGTCGCAGCAGTGTACATGCAGCTCCACGTCTTGTTGACAGCTAGGCCAGTACAACCGTGGTGCCCCGTCCCCACTGAGCCACGGACCATCTGGAGAACAGCTACAAGAGGTCAGTCACTCCCTTGTCGGGGAGTTTGCCACCTCTGGTTCACCAACCTGTTGTGGAGCTTGAAGTTGCCCCACTGGGAGTGATAGGTCTTTACCTCGGGCCCCAGCACTGACACCTCTGTCAACTCGGGTCGCGTCTCCAGCGAGCCCCTCACTAGCGCAAAGGCCACGTCTACCTCCTGCTGCTGCCTCAGTTACTACGTGGTTAAAGAGAAACACCTCTCCTCATTGCTGGCGGTCTGGACAACCATCACTGCCGGTGTCATCTGGCCCCGTTCCTGTGCTGCTGGCAGTAGCAGCACTCCAATGCTGCACAAGGGCCCTGTGCCTGCTGAGCAGTGGCTGCTCGGTGACTGGCTCACCGATCCCTGACCCGCTCCTTCCCCGGCTGATGGTTGCATTCGACATGTTAACACGGGCACCCCAGCATGTCAGCAGGTCCAGACCGATGATGCATGGGTCCTGGGTGTTGGTGAGCGAGAACTGATATGTCAGCTCCTGGTCTTCAGCCTGGACTCACAGTGACCTCTTCCATCTCATGCCAGCCTTCTCCCCTGTTAGTGTCATCAGCTGGGTGTTGGTTGGTGACCATGCCCCCGAGAGGGTGCCGGTGGTGCCCGGGAGGACGCCAGGTCACACCAGGGGAATGGTAGACCCCGTGTCTACCAGGGCCTGGCAGGATCGACCGTCGAGTTGGCAGTCCAAATACAGTCCTTTGGTGTGACCTAAATGGCCAACCAGCGTGCATCAGCCTTGAAGGGGGGCTGGGCTGGAATGGCAGCCCCCTCATTAGGCCACTCCGGTGTCGTTTCCCTGCCAGCCGGTTGACTCTGGCTTTCGGCGCTGGTGCTGGGCAGTCGCGGGCAATGTGTCCAGACTTGTCACACTGGCAACAGCGGTTCATCAGCCATGAGGGACGTCACCTGGATGTTGGAGACCATCGCTGAGACTGCTGTGGTGGGAGCCAAACTTAGTAGACTTCTTCTAGCTCTTCCTTGTTTCAGCCAACCGGACATCAGCTCCCCCACGCCTCTGGGCGCACGCGCTTCCGACGACCTCACCATCCCACTTCTGACAACAATGTAGCGAATTCGGGAGGCAACCACAGGAACTGCCGCAGCCGGGACGCGAACCCGTATCGCCCGCACCGCGGGAGACAACGTTAACCAGCCGACTAAAGGGTTCGACCCGTTAGTCAAGGACCAACGTGTCTACTTATCCATGCACGTTACAGTATTGAATATTACATTGCCGACATACTCAGAACTGCCGAACACAAGCGGTGCTACAGGCGGGAAGTAGCACCGTTGCTAGCTACTCTAGCGCGGCCAACGCCGGCGACAGCGAGCTGGAACGGGCAGCTCAGGAGGGGACTTTGCCGACCCTCTGGTGAGAGCTGTGGGTCTATGGGCCGTACAGCCGGTCTTCCTTCGTGAATTCTACGATGAGCATTTTTCATGCGCCCGCCCCAAAGCCGAGGCGATTGTTAAGACAAATGTAACCTGTTATTTTCTTGCCCGGTGCGGGATTCGATACGAGGTGTACTGCACCACAAGGCTACATCACTTACCGCTCATTGCTCTACCCAGTTGCACGGACTTTCGATCGTGATACCATCACGATTATGACCTGATTTACGTGATGTGGTCACGACTCGAGGGTTAGGGTTCTATCAGATCGTGACCACATCAGGTAAATCGGGTCATAATCGTGATGGTTTCACGATTATTAATTAACGTGATGCCGTCACGAAAGTCCGTGCGACTCGGTTGCATTGTTATCCGGTACTTCAGAGCAACCGAGGGGAGTGAACGTTAAAAACCCTGGACTTCACATCAGTCCCGGGTGAGACGTCAACCATTCTCTTTGAGAAGTCCACCGTGGCCTCCGTGCTGTCGGACAAAGTTGTCGGCTTTTGTGCTGACAACACCAACACCAGCCTCGGAGGAAAGGCGAGGAGAGGGGAAATCAGTGTGTTCTGCAAGTTGAACAAGGCCACCACCCACGACCTCGTTGGAGTGGATACTCTCCCGTGCTTCATCGTAAAGGTCTTCAGATTCTCTCACATTTACACCGTCCGAACAGACGTGTTGAAAGAATTCTGTGCCTTTGTCGACGTCACTCTCCTGGGAACGAGCAACACCCGCTGGCTGTCACTTGGGCCTGCGGTGGAGAGGGTGCTGAAGCTCTATCCAGCTCTACAGCCTTACTCCAGTTCCCAGGAGAAAGCCCCCACTGCTATTGTGCAGTTCCTCCAAGACCCCGCGTGTGAGGTCTGGATGTGGTTCATGCACAACCAATCGACGCTCTTCAATGACACCGTAAAGACGACGGAGAAACGGAAGGGCACTGCTGTTCCTTCTGCATCGTACCTCCACAGTCTCAAGGAGGAGATGGTGGAGAGAAGGGCCGACCTCTTTATGGGATTGAAGGTGAGCTTAGTTAAACTCTACTGGTTCATGCTAGCGACATTTGGACATTTGATCATTGCAAAAAAGAACAGCAAGCAATATTATAGCCAGTACTTATTAAATGTGTCTTTTTTTTGGTGGGGTGGTAGGGGATAAAAACCCTTCAACGTATCATATACGGCGAGACAAACAAGCTTGTGAGCGCGTGCATATGCGTGTGCGCGTGCACGAACGTGCGGTACACTTTTTAGGGTCCCGGTTTGGGATTTTGAAAATCTGGTCACCCTAGTTGATATTGGAGACGGAGCGCTAAGTGCTTATGTGACAGATGGAATCATGTTCGTTGCCAGCATTGTCATGCGATATCTTATCTTGTGTTTAAAATGTGTGTCGTCAGCTGCAGCAGTTTGAGAACAGTTATTCCTGTGTTTCCGTATGTTTTGTGTTGATCATGCCACCCTAACAACAGCAGTACTGAGTAGTTGTAGTTACCAGAAGACTCCAGCAGGGGGAGTGTTGAGCTAGGTTAAGGGGAGGAACTCACCAGAGGAAAGCTTGTGTCCGTGTTTAAGTAAGACAAATTGGGGCATCCTGGTGGTGTGGCGGTCTATTCCGTTGCCTACCAACGCGGGGATTGCCAGTTCGAATCCCAGTGTTACCTCCGGCTTACAGACTCAATTGGCCGTGTCTGCTGGTGGGAAGCCGGATGCGGGTATGTGTCCTGGTCGTTGCACTAGCGCCTCCTCTGGTCGGTCGGGGCGCCCCGCGGATCGGCAGAGAGGGGGTGGAGCAGCGACCGGGGCGGCTCAAAAAGAGGCGGGTGATTGGCCAGTTACAATTGGGTGAAGAAAGCGGGGGAAAGTAAGACAAATACTCCCTTTTCAGGTATGAGTCCCTTCAGCTAAACAGGTGTGTTAGTTAAAAGTGTATATGCTGGGGAAAGTATCGGTATTATGGTATGCCTGTGTATTGTGGAGAAATTCAGTTAATTACATGATGACGAATAAGCTAACGATGCTAACTTCCAGTGGCGGTTGGCCAGTACAGGACGCTGGGGCGCCGCCCTCTTCAAATATCAAGAGATGGAAATCTACTTAAACATGTTAAATATCATGTAGTTGTATAGTGTAAATAATGATGAAATAAAAGTGTTGTCAGTCTGTGAGCGCCTGTCAGCAGCGTTAAATATTGGTTCAAATGGTGTTTGCTTGATTCCTGTCTGAATACATGTACTTCCTGTCTTAATACATGTACTTCCTGTCTGAATACATATACTTCCTGGGTGAGGGGCGCCGGCCAAACCATACCTTATGTGAGCCCTCAAACCTGTGGCGAGCAGGTGACCTGAGGCTGCTGTCTGATTGGTTTCTTCAGATTTTCCAGGGGGCGCAGTTCTGTGCTGCCCCAGACACTCCCGCTTTTATTGGCAGCAGATTTTTATTGCTTTAATTTTTTTTTATCTAATGTGATTGGACAGTTCTCGTGGCTGTCAATCATGTTCACACCCACCACGACACCTCGTCTCGACTGTCAATCATCCACCCTGACAAACGAACCCTGATCAAATCTATAGGCTACATGGTCCTTCTTAATAACTCTGTGACTGTGTGGTCATTAAAGCCACTGTCAGGTGTGCTGCGCCAAGCTAAATTGCGCCCCCCCCCCAAATTTTTTTTAGCACCAGCCGCCACTTCTATCTTCGTGTAATGCTAACGACGATGGATAAGCTAACCATGCTAACCTCATGTCATGCTAACCGCTCTGTCGTGTGGCGGGAAAGCCATACAGCGGGCGCTGGTTTGCAGACTATTCTGTTTGTTGTAAAGTATGAGTTAGTGTCACCAGTACAATGTAAACGAGCTGAGTCATCGCGGTTTATTTTGTGAGTTGCCGCAGTATGTTTTGACTGCATGTTGTTGCTGTATTAAGATGTGGGTCACTACACAAGTGACCGGAGGAACGTTTGTGTCCGTGTATCTGTAAGACAAATACGCCCCCTTCAGGGCTTTTACACTTAAACCTGCTGGTTTTATTTAGCTGTAAACGGAATGATGTGACTGTACAATGATGCAACACATGAATGCTGGTGTTAATGTTGACATTTCTTTTCAAATTTATAGAAAAATTATTATAATTTTATTAAATATTAAAATCTTATTATTTGCCATTATTTAAAGGCAACGCGTTAGAGCAACTTCTCCTCACTTCTCCTTGTTGCTGCTCGTCCACTATTTGAGTGTGAAGCCTGAGAGGAGGTTACATCATGTGGGTGTAAAGATTGATGTAGTCCCCCACAGGAGAAGGAGGACATAGAGGGGACATAGAGAGGACAGAGTGAGGGCATAGAGAGGACAGAGTGAGGACATAGAGAGGACATAGTGAGGATATAGTGAGGATAAAGAGAGGATAGCGTGAGGACATAGTGAGGGCATAGAGAGGACATAGAGAGAACATAGTGACGACATAGTGAGGACATAGAGAGGACATAGTGAGGGCATAGAGAGGACAGAGTGAGGGCATAGAGAGGACATAGTGAGGGCATAGAGAGGACATAGTGAGGACATAGTGAGGATAAAGAGAGGATAGCGTGAGGACATAGTGAGGGCATAGAGAGGACATAGTGAGGACATAGAGAGAACATAGTGACGACATAGTGAGACATGTTAGCTGGCAGACAGAAGTTGGAAGACAGGTGCAGAGTCATATATGCAGATGTTGGCAGATGTTGGACAGGTAGTCAGTGAAACAGGAACAAGGAGAAACTGACACAAAAACTGAGAATTAGGTTGTAAGACAGAGAGGCAAGTAGCTCAAAATGCCCTTCTGCTGGGAGCTGGCTAGAATGTAAAACGTTTCACACACACACATGCACACAAACACACAAGCTTAGTCAAACCAGTCTGTTGTTGTTTTCAGTAGAGCTTGACATGTTTCATGCCCCCTGCCGGGAGCAGTTCAGAGTTGGATGAAGAAGTGATAGCGCTTCATCGTCTGATGTTCTGCTCTGCATGCCCATCATGGCCTCCTCAGAGGCAGCTCTGTAGAAGGGCACGTCTCATGTATGATGCACACTTTACATACTACAGTTACACTTTACTCCATTGTCAATTAACGAGTTTAAAAAAAAAAGTCTGACAAATGTGACAATGTTTCCAGAAGGTCAAGACTGAACGACCCAGTAGCGGAAGTGATTGTGGTGCAGTAAAAGTTTACTTCCGGGTCATTGTGGTGTAAATACTTAGCACTGACAGAGGGTTACTGCGGTCTGAGAGACGACCCTGCTGATTTATATCATGACTGTCTGTGAATGTTCTCATTCATCCAGGTCGTGGTTATCCAAAGGAGTTGAATCGAGTGCAACTGGACTTGGTATGTATCCGTAAAGACGTTTCGCCTCTCATCCAAGAGGCTTCCTCAGTTCGTGCCTCTCTGACTAGACCTTGGTCAGACTAGCTTGGTCTAGTCAGAAAGGCACGAACTGAGGAAGCCTCTTGGATGAGAGGCGGAACGTCTTCACGGATATATACCAAGTCCAGTTGCACTTGATTCAACTCTTTTGGATATATCATGACTGGCTGCAGCAGCCATGGCTATGGGCTGAGAGAGAGAGAGAGAGAGACAGAGAGAGCGAGAGAGAGCGAGAGCGAGAGAGACAGAGAGAGCGAGAGAGACAGTGAGAGAGAGAGCGAGAGAGAGAGAATGTATTTGCATTGGCAGCAACAGTGAGCTAAAGCTGGTGTATCAAAAGAAGAAAGCTACTACTACTACTACTTTCGGCTGCTCCCGTTAGGGGTCGCCACAGCGGATCATCCGTTTCCATTTCTTCCTGTCTTCTGCGTCTTCCTCTGTCACACCAGCCACCTGCATGTCTTCCCTCACCACATCCATAAACCTCCTCTTTGGCCTTCCTCTTCTCCTCTTCCCTGGCAGCTCCATATTCAGCATCCTTCTCCCAATATACTCAGCATCTCTCCTCCACACATGTCCAAGCCATCTCAATCTTGCCTCTCTTGCTTTGTCTCCAAACCGTCCAACCTGAGCGGTCCCTCTAATATAATCGTTCCTAATCCTGTCCTTCTTCGTTACTCCCAGTGAAAATCTTAGCATCTTCAACTCTGCCACCTCCAGCTCCGCCTCCTGTCTTTTCGTCAGTGCCAATGTCTCCAAACCATATAACATAGCTGGTCTCACAACCATCTTGTAAACTTTCCCTTTAACTCTTGCTGGTACCCTTCTGTCGCAAATCACTCCTGACACTCTTCTCCACCCACTCCAACCTGCCTGCACTCTCTTTTTCACCTCTCTACTGCACTCCCCGTTACTTTGGACAGTTGACCCCAAGTATTTAAACTCAGATGTCTTTGTCACCTCCACTCCTTGCATCCTGACCATTCCACTGTCCTCTCTCTCATTCACGCATAGGTATTCCGTCTTGCTCCTACTGACTTTCATTCCTCTTCTCTCCAGTGCATACCTCCACCTCTCCAGGCTCTCCTCAACCTGCACCCTACTCTCACTACAGATCACAATGTCATCCGCGAACATCATCGTCCATGGAGACTCCTGCCTGATCTTGTCCGTCAACCTGTCCATCACCATTGCAAACAAGAAAGGGCTAAGAGCCGATCCTTGATGTAATCCCACCTCCACCTTGAACCCATCCGTCATTCCAACCGCACACCTCACCATTGTCACACTTCCCTCATACAAATCCTGCACCACTCCTACATACTTCTCTGCAACTGCTGACTTCCTCATACAATACCACACCTCCTCTCTCGGTACTCTGTCATAAGCTTTCTCTAAATCTACAAAGACACAGTGCAACTCTTTCTGGCCTTCTCTATACTTCTCAATCAACATTCTCAAAGCAAACATCGCATCTGTGGTGCTCTTTCGTGGCATGAAACCATACTGCTGCTCGCTGATCGTCACCTCTCCTCTTAACCTAGCTTCTATTACTCTTTCCCAAATCTTCATGCTGTGGCTGATCAACTTTATACCTCTGTAGTTGTTACAGTTCTGCACATCGCCCTTGTTCTTGAAAATCGGTACCAGTATGCTTCTTCTCCACTCCTCAGGCATCCTCTCACTTTCCAGGATTGTGTTAAACAATCTAGTTAGAAACTCCACTGCCATCTCTCCTAAACATCTCCATGCCTCCACAGGTATGTCATCAGGACCAACTGCCTTTCCATTCTTCATCCTCTTCATAGCTGCCCTCACTTCCTCCTTGCTAATCCGCTGAACTTCCTGATTCACTATCCCTACATCATCCAACCTTCTCTCTCTCTCATTTTCTTCATTCATCAGCCCCTCAAAGTACTCCTTCCACCTTCTTAGCACACTCTCCTCGCTTGTCAGCACATTTCCATCTCTATCCTTGATCGCCCTAACTTGCTGCACATCCTTTGCAGCTTGGTCCCTCTGTCTAGCCAATCGGTACAAGTCCTTTTCTCCTTCCTTAGTGTCTAATCTGTCATACAACTCACCATACGCCTTTTCCTTTGCCTTTGCCACCTCTCTCTTTGCTTTACGCTGCATCTCCTTGTACTCCTGTCTACTTTCTTCATCTCTCTGACTATCCCACTTCTTCTTTGCCAACCTTTTCCTCTGTATAATTTGCTGTACTTCCTCATTCCACCACCAAGTCTCCTTGTCTTCCTTCCTCTGTCCTGATGACACACCAAGTACCTTCCTAGCTGTCTCCCTCACTATTTCTGCAGTGGTTTTCCAGCCATCTGGCAACTCTTCACTACCACCCAGTGCCTGTCTTAACTCCTGCCTGAACTCCACACAACAGTCTTCCTTCTTCAACTTCCACCATTTGATCTTCGGCTGTGTCTTCACTCGCTTCCTCTTCTTGGTCTCCAAAGTCATCCTACAGACCACCATCCGATGCTGCCTGGCTACGCTCTCCCCTGTCACCACCTTGCAGTCTCCAATCCCTTTTAGATGGTGCCTTCTACATAAGATATAGTCCACCTGTGTGCACTTTCCTCCACTCTTGTACGTCACCCTGTGTTCCTCCCTCTTCTTGAAATATGTATTCACCACAGCCATTTCCATCCTTTTCGCAAAATCGACCACCATCTGTCCTTCCACATTTCTCTTCTTGACTCCATACTTTCCCATCACCTCCTCATCACCTCTGTTCCCTTCACCAACATGTCCATTGAAGTCCGCTCCAATCACCACTCTCTCCTCCTTGGGTACCCTCTCCACCATGTCGTCCAACTCACTCCAGAATTCTTCTTTTTCATCCATCTCACACCCAACTTGCGGGGCATATGCGCTGATAACATTCAGCAATAAACCTTCAATTTCCAGCTTCATACTCATCACTCTGTCTGACACTCTCTTCACCTCCAGCACGCTCTTGACATACTCTTCCTTCAGAATTACCCCTACCCCATTTCTCCTCCCATTCACACCATGGTAGAAGAGTTTGAACCCACCTCCGATACTCCTGGCCTTACTCCCCTTCCACCTGGTCTCTTGCACACACAGTATGCCTACCTTTCTTCTTTCCATCATGTCAGCCAGTTCTCTCCCTTTACCAGTCATAGTGCCAATATTCAAAGTTCCAACTCTCACCTCCACATGCCTACCCTTCCTCCTCTCTAGCTGCCTCTGGACATGCTTTCCTCCTCTCCTTCTCCTTCGCCCAACAGTAGCATAGTTTCCACCGACACCCTGCTGGTTAACAGTACCGGTGGCGGTCGTTGGTAACCCGGGCCTCGACCGATCCGGTATGTAAGTCTTATTTATGATCCGCATATTTGATTTGGCAAAGATTTTACGCCGGATGCCCTTCCTGACGCAACCCTCCCCATTTGTCCGGGCTTGGGACCGGCACTAAGGATGCACTGGCTTGTGCATCCTCAGTGGCTGGGTTTCAAAAGAAGAAAGCACAGGAGCTAAATTGGTTTTGTGTTTTTTTAAGGTAGACCCTGCTATCACATATCATCAACCACGCTGCATTCCCTTTCATGTGAGTTTGCACTAAAATAATCAAGAAGAGTTTAAACGACCAAGGCGGTCATTATGACCGTTTTGGATTTTCAAAGTTTATTATTTTTGTGGGAAAAAAGAAAGATACAGACCTGCCGCTCCCTGAATGCTCCTAAACTGTATATTTGTGTAACCGGTTATTTTCTTGCCCGGTGCGGGATTCGATACGGGGTGTACTGCACCACAAGGCGACGCCACTAACCGCTCGGCTAAAGGGTCAGACCCGTTAGCTAGGGGCTAACGTGTCTTATTAGTAGTTTACATTTGCATTAAAATGAGTTTGAGCTCGATTGCACAAAAAAGTTATGATAAGATCTACCAAAAACGACCATGAGCGGTCAAAAATACCGCTCGTGATTTGCGTGTGATGGTGTGCGTCATGTCAGTATTTATGACGTGTGTTGGTCGCGTCATTTCCTTCGTGAAGTTCGTTCCTCTGTGCTAGAAACACACTAGCGCCCTCCAGTGGAGAGAAATAGTCTACACTTGATGTGTGATGATGTCCAACATGTCTGGTTACAGACGCACCATGACTACCACCGAGGCGCTGCAGTATTTACAGGTGTTGGACAGCGGCCATTTTAAATTGTTTAAAAATAGTATTAAAGTTGTTAAAATGTGTCAGCTAGCTTCATAACAGACATGCTAACATATGTAATGCATTAATATCTCTACTGGGTATTTAGCTTGACACAATATAGAGTTTAAAAACCGCGGCGGTCAAAATGACCGGCCATGGTCGTTCTAGCAGTTTTTAAGTTCCGGTCGTTGTTTGGGACTGTTTCAAGATTTATTTTCAGTTCTTGTTTTACATGTCAGGTTTTATAGGCCTTGTTACGTTGGTTAGATTAGCAATATGTGTTTTCCGTTTCGTTTTTCAAATAATATTTTCACTTTTCAATTTTGCCATTCAAGTTCGACCATGTCTCTCTGAAGTTTAAATTGTTTAAAAATAGCATTAAAATTGTTAAATGTTAATTTTGGTGTCAGTTAGTTTCCTAACAGACATACTAACATATGCAATGCATTAATATCTCAGTTGGGTATTTATCTTGACAGAATATAGAGTTTAAAAACCGGCCGTCATTTTGACCGCCCATGGTCGTTTTAGGTCGGGTTGGAATGCTGGTTGTTCTGGTGTTAAGCAGATGAGAAGTCTGCCCTCTAGCTGTAGTAACTCTGTAAACTATATATATATATATACCATCGTCACTGCATGAAGCGTGGAGGAGAGTGGGTTACTCGGTCATTGACATAATGCATGTATTACATATGGCTTGTCATGTTGTCTATTGCCTGGCCCAGCACCTTCACATTCTGTCCATACATGCTGGCACTGACACCAAAAGCAAAGCTTTAGGTGATGGGAGTTTCCCTGGAGGACTGTTTGCTAAACATTGTCCAGTCTAATTTGATCCCAGGCTGACTTTTCATTTGAAATATTCAAACAGGAAGCGGTTATTACAAGAGTCTTAACCCGTGTTTTACCTGCAGCATTACTGCTGAGGCATGTGTGCTTCTGCCGCAGCAGTCGGTGTGCATGGCTGTTAGATGAATAGCAGGCTGCCCTGTGGGTGTACAAAGAAGAGAAATTAATGATGACAAGCATTGAGCCACCTTCTGGCCCCGCGCCATGTTTGTGTGTCGGAGAGCCAGAGGAATACTTACAGTTCCTACTAGATTGTCAGCTTCCCCCCAGTCACTCAGACTGTTCTGTTATCTGAAGGTGTCACTGGATTTTATCCACTTCTACTAGCTGTGGGTTAGTATGTATACTGCATGAGAGAGAGAGACAGCGAGACTCAACAGAAACCCCTCCCTCATCGTTTCTCTCTTTCTTTCTCTCTTGATCGTTCTTTCATAAACGTGTCCTGGTAAAAATGATGCTACACATCACAAGAAACTCTAAAGGCCTGTTGAGAATATGAAGTCCTGATCGCCAGGATTCGCATCAGTCAGCTGAACCTTTTTGTTCTGTTTTGAGCTCATTCAGCTCAACCTGGTTTCCTGAAGCAGAGAGGAACATGAAGTATTTCTATATAAACCCCATACGTTCCTTGGTTATCGCCGGTAGCGCTGTGCATCCAGCCGGGCTGCGTAGTTCACTCCTGCAGCCCTGCAGGCCGGGCTGCAGGACTCTACGCTAACTTTGGTCCCAAGGAGCACATGGTATCGATCTAGATCATGTATGTATGGACTGCAGTCCAAGACAAATATTATTGAATCGTTGCAGCTAAATGTTAGCAACCTGGATCCGGTGTGTGTTTGCTGTCTTAACACTAGAACGACTGGGATTTCATGCCTACCTAAAACGACCATGGGAGGTCAAAATGACGGCCGGTTTTTAAACTCGATATTCTATCAAGATAAATACCCAGCTGAGATATTAATGCATTACATATGTTAGTATGTCTGTTAGGAAACGACTGACACCAAAATTAACATTTAACTACTTTAACACTATTTTAAACAATTTAAAATGGCCGCTTTCCGACGCCTTGTAAATACTGCAAGGCCTCGGTGGTGGTCATGGTGCGTCTGTAATGGCTTCTGTAACCAGACATGTTGGACATCATCACACATCAAGGTTAGACTATTTGTCTGCACCGGAAGATGCTAGTGTGTTTCTAGCCCAGGGCATTGAACTTCACAAAGGAAATGACGCGACCAACACACGTCATAAATACTGACATGACACGCACGATGACGTGCAAATTACGCGCGGTCGTTTTGACCGCTCATGGTTGTTTTAGGTAGATCTTATAGCATTTTTTGTGTAATTGATCTAAAACTCATTGTAATGCAAATATATGAAAACTTGCTGCATTTCCTGTGTGACACCTGTTCAACACAGTCTATAATGTCTACACCTCTAATACCCAGGAAGCCCTGATATCTTTAGACGCCAAGAGGGCATTTGATAGAGTGGAGTGGGGTTACCTTTTTTATACTCGAGAGATTCGGTTCTGGGAAAAGTTTCATTTCTTGGTTTAAGCTGCTCTATTCTCCTCCGCAAGCCTCAGTCAGGACAAATAAGTCAATCTGGTTATTTTTACCTGAATCGCTCTACAAGACAGGGTTGTCCTTTGAGCCCTTACTAGTTTTAGTCACCATTGAGCCCCTATCAATAGTGCGGCGATCTAACCTCCCTATTACGGGCATATTTAGAGATGGAATATAACTGGTGGTGTCCCACTACATGGATGGCCTCCTTTTGTATGTTTCCAACTTGCCTATCTCTGTCCCTGCTGCCCTTGCCACTCTTCAATAATTTGGTCAAATATCTGCATACAAATTGAACTTAAACAGAAGTGAGACATTTGTATTAATACGGCTCCTTTCAGTCTGTTCAGAGGAATTTGCCACATGTCCCTGATGGAAACAGCTTCTGTGGGTTGGAGGAGTACTGATATTGTGTTTGTTGTGATGTGCGTGATGTGCGCTGCTGCACTATTAGTGTCTGTTGTTATTAGCTGACCAATGTTTTTCATGTTATGTTTTGCTTGTTATGGTTGTGTTATGTTTGTTTGTCTCTGGGTTGTTCTGTTGTTTACAAATAAGTCAACTGTCACTTTTGTGTAATGTCCTTCTTATGGGGGGAATACATAGTTTCGTACTGCTTACAAGTGCTCTGATGACAAAATTGAATGTTCTTGCAAAACCCAATAAACAAAGTAAAAAAAAGAAAACATGTAGATGTGCTTTCAGCCCCTTTTCAGTTTTTTTTTTAATTTTTTACTTTTCATGTGGGAAAACCATGTTTAAAAGTATATTTATCATCTCAGAGTATTTTTAAACTGTAAGATGTGTCTGTGGGGATACTTTAGAATTCGCCCGCTCTGTGCTGCAGGAAAAGGGCCCACTCGGGGTTAGCTGCGGGGGGGTGGGGGGGGCTCATGCGTTCGTGTTACGGTGCTGCCATCTAGATTAGTCAACAATGTCCTAAAGGCAGCCATTTTCCCCAGCAAGCACGTCCCATGCTGTGGATGGCCAGGACTGCCCTGGATATATGTACTGGGTCTGCTGGCACCATGGTACCAACAGAGGATATCGTGGTAGAGAGACAGAATTACTTCAGCTGAGCAGACTTAATCTGGATTTTAAGCGCTTCATTTAACCGTCTGACAGGTTACCTTCATTTGACTTAATTATCAACCGCTCTAGAAAGACAGTCATCCTTGTCCTCTCTTCCCTCTTCATATTCACCCCGTTAGAGGGTAAATCATTCAATAGGCCTGGGAGCAGGTGGACAAATCCGCCGTGACCTGAGGAATTCCTGTGCCGACCCCTGAGCAAAGCAGCCAAACAGTCCCAGCATGGCACTGTTGGAGGGAGCGCTATGCTATTCTCCCCTCATTACTCCCTGTCCAACTCTGTGTGTGTGTGTGGGGGGGGGGGGGTCTAGGAGTGAGTATTTTTGTGTAAAGCTGTGCTAAAGGTATATGCATGTGTACCCATGGGAAAAACCCTGTTGCTTGTCTGTTGTTCATTGTGATCTCTTGAGGCTCGCTGGAGCTTCTCATATCAGACTCGTTCTGTGGTCACTGGTCTCTGACTTACTTCACCTGAGGGTCCCTCAGGAGCAATAAAGAGACGGAAAAGGGATGAATTAGGAGACTTCTCTAAGACAAATGAAGTTGAGCTGAGCTAATCATTTTAGCAATATGTGAGAAGTAGGGTAAACAGAGGAGATCTCATCATTGTTTACCCCCAGACCTCATTCATGTCTGTGTGACAGTAAAGAGAAGAACGTGAGATAATCTGAGACTTTGAGACAAATCTGAGATCTTAGCATTGTATATCCAATGTCTCTTCCTTGCCTGATTTATTTCTCTTAAATGTCCCACTGGAGCAACTATGAGAAGGTAGCACAAGCTTTGAGCCATATTTGAGAAATATGAGAAACAAGTAAGACTTTAATTAATTCTTAGTAATTGGAATCAGTTGTGAAAACAAGAACCAGCACTGATCAGTGTAAGACTTCACCAAACTAACTTGTATTTCCCAACACGTTTCCATAAAACAAACCAAAATCCTCCGTTATTGCCACAGCTTGCTGAAACATAGGAACACTTGCTTGCCAAAGCTAGCATCACTTCAGCTGAGCTAGTCATTTACTGTTAACCCGTTTTAAGCAGTCCTACTGGATTCAGCTCCAAAAAAACAAACCAAATATGAAAACAACCTGACACCATTGCATACTGATGTATTATTCAAAACATTTCAGTTAACTTAACATGCTGTCCGAGAGAGCGAGAGAGTAAGAGTGAGAGGGAAAGTGAGACAGTGTAAGAGTGAGCCAGAGTAAGAGTGAGAGAGTGAGCCAGAGTAAGAGTGAGAGAGGGTGAAAGAGTGAGCCAGAATAAGAGTGAGAGAGATGGTGAAAGAGTGAGCCAGAATAAGAGTGAGCCAGAATAAGAGTGAGAGAGATGGTGAAAGAGTGAGCCAGAGTAAGAGTGAGCCAGAATAAGAGCGAGAGAGATGGTGAAAGAGTGAGCCAGAGTAAGAGTGAGCCAGAGTAAGAGTGAGAGAGGGTGAAAGAGTGAGCCAGAATAAGAGTGAGAGAGATGGTGAAAGAGTGAGCCAGAGTAAGAGTGAGCCAGATTAAGAGTGAGAGAGTGTGAAAGAGTGAGCCAGAGTAAGAGTGAGAGAGGGTGAAAGAGTGAGCCAGAGTAAGAGTGAGAGAGATGGTGAAAGAGTGAGCCAGAGTAAGAGTGAGCCAGAGTAAGAGTGAGAGAGGGTGAAAGAGTAAGCGCGAGAAAGATAGTGAAAGAGTGAAACGGGGTGAGAGAGAGTGAAGGGAGAAAGCGTGAAAGAGAGTAAGAGAGAAAGAGAAAGTGAGAGAGAGTGAAAGAGAGAGAGAGCAACACAGTCTCACTCCCAACTCGTCACATGTGGACCGACGCTTGGTCAGGACCTCTCTTCATCACTTTGCAACGTCCCAAAGCCCCATTGCACTTTGTCCACTCGGCAGGTGTAAAGATGAATTAACATCGATGCAGAAAGTTTAGACCACAAAAACGACCATAGGTCAGGAAGTTGTTATGAGCACCGTTTAAAGTACAGAGTAGCAATTTCATGGGACGGTGAATGATTTAAGACATTAAAATACAGCTTGCAGCACCAAATGAAGAATACAGCAGGATAATGTTAGCCAAGCTAGCTGCTGTTAGCTGATCAAGTTCCAGTTCAGCTTTGTCACATATCACACAGGGTGCAATCATAGGGGAATGCACGAATTCCAGTTGTGATGTATTTCCAGTTACCTATGTTACATTAGCTCAGGGGTGGCTAACCATGTGCCATGGAGAGCCATGTGTATGCAGGTTTTCATTCCAACCTGACTCCACACCGGGTGATGTCACTGATTAGCAACTCTTCAACCAAAGAGGAAGAACGTATCAGTGAAGTGACCTGTTGTGGAGTCCGGCTGGAATGAAAACCTGCATACACATGGCTCTCCATGGCACATAGTTAGCCACCGCTGCATTAGCTCAATGGAAGCATATGGGGCTACCCTCCATGTTGACAGTTGACGCTACAGGGGTGCCCAGAGCATTGCCAAAGTGACAAAGAGGGGTCCTGATCAAGCATCCATATGTGACGAGTTGGGAGTAAGACTGTTGGAGAGAGTAAGAGTGAGATAGAGTGAGAGTGAAAGTGAGGGAGTAAGAGAGAAAGCATTCGAGAGAGTAAGAGTGAGAGAACGAGTGATAGTAAGAGTGAGAGTAAGAGCATAAGTGAGAGTAAGTGTAAGAGAGTAAGAGAAAAATGAGTGTAAGAGTGAGATAGAGTAAGAGTGAGAGATAGGGAGAGTAAGAGTGAGAGAACGAGTGATAGTAAGAGTGAGAGTAAGAGCATAAGCGAGAGTAAGCGTGAGAGCGAGTAAAAGTGAGAGAGAGTAAGAGAAAAATGAGTGTAAGAGTGAGATAGAGTAAGAGTGAGAGATAGGGAGAGTAAGAGAGAAAGAGTAAGGATGAGAGAGTAAGTTAGAGAGTGTGAGGATGGTTATGGGGATGCTGGAGCCTGTCCCAGCAGTTGTTGGGCAGCAGGCAGGAGACACCCTGGACAGGCCGCCAGGCCATCACAAGGCCGAAAGACACACACACACACACACACACACACACACACACACACACACACACACACACACACACACACACAGTTATGGCTGAACTAAGATGATCCAAAAAGTTGTGCAAGAGCCGTACCCATAAGAAAGCCACTACTAAAAAAATGCCTCAGAGTCATTATTACCATATAATTATGGGTTTATTACAACTTGGACATTATTGCAACTTGAACACGTGTTCCAACACACACACACACCAAATACAACAACTGTGCATAAAGAACAACATAATGAACCAAACAGCAAACTGACGGATAACTAAGGCAGGGCGGGGATAAGGGCAAACTATGATGACTGAAGGTGAATACACTAAACACCAACAGACAAGGGAACAACAGTCACCGCCCTGCCTGCCTGGCAAAGCCAAATAAAAAGGAAAAGGAAAGGGGGGTACCAACCCCAAAATCAAAAAGGGATCTAGAATATAAGCACGAGTGCCAGGCAAAAGTTAACTAAGAAGTTTACAAAATCATACAAACAGCATTCAGCATTGTGACGGGGCCTCGCCGTGGCCGTGTGGGCGTCGTTTATAGGAGTCAGTAGGGGAAGGCCTCAGGTGCAGCCCGTTGGCAATCAGTGCAGCAATCAGCACCACTTCACTGGCTCCGCCTTCTCAGGCACCACCTCAGATGACAGAATGGGCAGGGGCGTAACAACATACATAAATACATGCATACAAACCCCAATTCCAATGGAGTTGGGACGTTGTGTAAAACGTAAATAAAAACAGAATACAATGATTTGCTAATCCTTTTCCACCTATATCCAGTTGAATCCACTACAAAGACAAGATATTTAAGGTTCAGACTGATAAACTTTATTGATTTTTTGCAAATGTTCCCTCATTTTGAATGTGATGCCTGCAACACGCTCCAAAGAAGCTGGGACAGGGGCATGTTCCCCACTGTGTTACACCACCTTCCCTTTTAACAACACTCAATAAGTGTTTGGGAACTGAGGACACTACTTGTTGAAGCTTTGTAGGTGGGATTCTTCCCCATTCTTGCTTGATGTACGACTTCAGTTGCTCAACAGTCCGGGGTCTCCGTTGTCGTATGTTGCGCTTCATAATGCGCCACACATGTTCAATGGGAGACAGGTCTGGACTGCAGGCAGGCCAGTCCAGTACCCGCACTCTTTTACTACGAAGCCCCGCTGTTGTAACACCTGCAGAATGTGGCTTGGCATTATCTTGCTGAAATAAGCAGGGACGTCCCTGAAAAAGACGTGGCTTGGATGGCAGCATATGTTGCTCCAAAACCTGTATGTACCTTTCAGCATTAATGGGGCCTTCCCAGATGTGCAAGCTACCCATGATGCCATGGGCACTAACACCCCCCCCCCATACCATCACAGATGCTGGCTTTTGGACTTTGTACTGATAACAATCTGGACGGTCCTTTTCCTCTTTAGCCCGGAGGACACGACGTCCATGATTTCCAAAAACAATGTGAAATGTGGACTCGTCAGACCACAGCACACTTGTCCACTTTGTGTCAGTCCATCTCAGATGAGGTCGGGCCAGAGAAGCCGGTGGTGTTTCTGGGTGGTGTTGATATATGGCTTTGGCTTTGCATGGGAGAGTTTTAACTTGCACTTGTAGACGTAGCGACCAACTGTGGTAACTGACGATGGTTTTCCCAAGTGCCCCTGAGCCCACGTGGTCATATCCTTTACACAATGATGTCGGTTTTTAATGCAGTGCCGCCTGAGGGGTCGAAGGTCACGGGTATTCAATGTTGGTTTTGGGCCTTGCCGCTTACGTGCAGAGATTTCTCCGGATTCTCTGAATCTTGTGATGATATTATGGACTGGAGATGATGAAATCCCTAAATTCCTTGCAGTTGTATGTTGAGAAACGTTGTTCTTAAACTGTTGGACTATTTGCTCACACAGTTGTTCACAAAGTGGGGAACCTCGCCCCATCCATGCTTGTGAACGACTGAGCCTTTCGGGGATGCTCCTTTTATACCCAATCAGGACACTCCCCTGTTCCCAGCTAACCTGTTCACCTGTGGAATGTTCCAGACAGGTGGTTTTTGAGCATTCCTCAACTTTCCCAGTCTTTTGTTGCCCCTGTCCCAGCTTCTTTGGAACGTGTTGCAGGCATCAAATTCAAAATGAGTGAATATTTGCAAAAAACAATAAAGTTTATCAGTTTGAACATTAAATATCTTGTCTTTGTAGTGTATTCAACTGAATATAGGTGGAAAAGGATTAGCAAATCATTGTATTCTGTTTTTATTCACGTTTTACACAACGTCCCAACTTCACTGGAATTGGGGTTTGTACATACACACACACAAATACACACGCACACACACACACACACACACACACACACACACACACACACACACACACACACACACACGCACACACACACATATATATATATACACTACCGTTCAAAAGTTTGGGGTCACATTGAAATGTCCATATTTTTGAAGGAAAAGCACTGTACTTTTCAATGAAGATAACTTTAAACTAGTCTTAACTTTAAAGAAATACACTCTATACATTGCTAATGTGGTAAATGACTATTCTAGCTGCAAATGTCTGGTTTTTGGTGCAATATCTACATAGGTGTATAGAGGCCCATTTCAAGCAACTATCACTGCAGTGTTCTAATGGTACAATGTGTTTGCTCATTGGCTCAGAAGGCTAATTGATGATTAGAAAACCCTTGTGCAATCATGTTCACACATCTGAAAACAGTTTAGCTCGTTACAGAAGCTACAAAACTGACCTTCCTTTGAGCAGATTGAGTTTCTGGAGCATCACATTTGTGGGGTCAATTAAACGCTCAAAATGGCCAGAAAAAGAGAACTTTCATCTGAAACTCGACAGTCTATTCTTGTTCTTAGAAATGAAGGCTATTCCATGCGAGAAATTGCTAAGAAATTGAAGATTTCCTACACCGGTGTGTACTACTCCCTTCAGAGGACAGCACAAACAGGCTCTAACCAGAGTAGAAAAAGAAGTGGGAGGCCGCGTTGCACAACTGAGCAAGAAGATAAGTACATTAGAGTCTCTAGTTTGAGAAACAGACGCCTCACAGGTCCCCAACTGGCATCTTCATTAAATAGTACCCGCAAAACACCAGTGTCAACATCTACAGTGAAGAGGCGGCTGCGGGATTCTGGGCTTCAGGGCAGAGTGGCAAAGAAAAAGCCATATCTGAGACTGACCAATAAAAGAAAAAGATTAAGATGGGCAAAAGAACACAGACATTGGACAGAGGAAGACTGGAAAAAAGTGTTGTGGACGGATGAATCCAAGTTTGAGGTGTTTGGATCACAAAGAAGAACGTTTGTGAGACGCAGAACAAATGAAAAGATGCTGGAAGAATGCCTGACGCCATCTGTT
>NC_079227.1:40976075-40977703 GCF_029633865.1 Lampris incognitus
CAGTCTTATTTCCATACACATGGAAAAATGATGAAGTAGACAGTATGTACACAAGCAGCACTGGGCCCAGTTTTACGGAGTTGAGAAATAAGAGAACCATGATTGCTGTACAGATCACTAATCACACTGAATATTTAACTGCACTGCACAGACAGACGTCGGGGCTGTACTTTCCCCGGTCATTTGTCAGCGTGTTTTAAATGGTTATTTGACCCAGGTGTTGATTAACTGGTGTTTGTTTTTCACAGCATATTAGAACACCTCCGCTTATGTTGTTGACCTTCCTCAATATCTACACTACACACAGCTTCATTCTTGATTGTGAGAGAGCAACCATAATGTTAAAAAAAAAGTTGTGGACAGGCGGAGGTCTAACAGTCAGCTGGTGGAGGATTAAAATACCTTGGAAAGATTTTGCCCAGATGTTGGCCCAAAAAGGCCTATATGGTAAAAACATTTTGGCAACAATTCTTTTATGGGAATTGTTTTTTCACATTTGTTTTCGCAATTCTTTCATTGAGAATCTTTTTCTCAAGTACCTTTACCTGGAAAATGTTTGATGGCAATTTGCTCGGGTCCTCTACCAGAGGCCTGGGAGTTTCAGGGTTCTGTGCACTATGTTAGATGTTTCTAGGACTGCATTCTTCTGGACAGAGACCTCAGATGTGGTTCCAGGGATCTGCTGGAGCCACTCTCCCAGTTTGGGGGTCACAGCCCCTAGTGCTCCTATTACCACTGGGACTACTGTGGATTTCGCCTTCCATATCTGGTCTAGTTCTTTTCTTAGGGAGTTGTTCCTTATCTGATGTGAGGGTCTAAGGACAGGATGTTGTGTTGCTGTAAAGTCAAGTCAGTTTTATTTGTATAGCCCTTTGTCACCCTTGAGGCATATTTGTAATTTGTGATATTGGGCTATACAAATAAAATTGACTTGACTTGACTTCTTCCCCCAGGCTTTGGTATTTCTCTAGCTTCTCATGCTCTTTCTTCCTGACGTTGCCATCCCTCAGGATTGCTACATTGATCACTACTGCTGTCTTCTGTTCCTTGTCAACTACCACAATGACTGGTTGGTTAGCCAGCACCTGCTTGTCAGTCAGGAGCTTGAAGTCCCACAGGATCTTAGCTCTGCCATACTCAACCACCTTTGGCAGTGTCTCCCATTTGGACTTCGGGACTTCCAGTCCATATTCAGTACAGACATTCCTGTACACTATCTCAGCCACTTGGTTATGCCTTTCAGTGTATGCTTTCCCAGCTAGCAATTTACACCCTGCTACTAAATGCTGGACTGTCTCAGGGACATATTTGCACAGCCTGCATCTTTGGGCCTGTCTGGTGTGGTAGACCCCTGCCTCAATCGATCTGGTCCTGAGTGCTTCTTCTTGTGCTGCTATGACCAGGGTCTCTGTGCTGTCCATCAGTCCAGCTTTTTCTAGCCACTGGTAGGATTTCTCAATATCAGCTATGTTTTCTATCTGTCAATGATACATCATATGGAGGGGCTTGATCTTCCATGATTTCTCCTCTTCTTCTTCCTCCCCACGTTCTGTCTTCTGCATCTTTTCACTTATTGTACAGTCTCAGGTTGCTGGATGTCGGGTGGAATACTCCATGCATTGTGAGGG
>NC_079227.1:40977903-40985403 GCF_029633865.1 Lampris incognitus
GTTTATTACTTTGTTCCCTGTACTACGTCTTCATTCATAAATGTTCCACATAGCTTACATTTTCATATCTACCCTCTCCTTCACTTATTCTCCAATCTACCCACCTTCCCTCCCTCCCACCATCCATCCAGCCATTCAGCCATCCATCCAGCCAGCCAGCCAGCCATCCTTCCATCCATCCAGCCATCCATCCATCCATCCATCCATCCATCCAGCCAGCCAGCCAGCCAGCCATCCAGCCAGCCATCCATCCATCCATCCAGCCATCCATCCATCCATCCATCCATCCATCCATCCATCCATCCATCCATCCATCCAGCCAGCCAGCCAGCCAGCCATCCATCCATCCATCCAGCCATCCATCCATCCAGTCATCCATCCAGCCAGCCAGCCAGCCAGCCATCCATCCAGCCAGCCATCCATCCAGCCATCCATCCAGCCAGCCAGCCATCCATCCAGCCATCCATTCATTCATCCCTACATCCATCCATCCATCCACCCATCCAGGCAGCCAGCCATCCCTCTATCCATCCATCCATCCATCCATCCCTCCCTCTCTCCCTCCCTCCATCCATCCAGCCAGCCAGCCAGCCAGCCAGCCGTCCATCCATCATCCATCCATCCATCCCTCCCTCTACCCATCCCTCCCTCTATCCATCCATCCCTCCCTCCCTCCAGCCAGCCATCCATCCATCCACCCATCCATCCCTACATCCATCCATCCACCCATCCATCCATCCATCCCTACATCCATCCATCCAGCCAGCCATCCATCTATCAAGCTAGCCAACCAGCCAGCCAGCCATCCATACATCCCTCTATCCCTCTATCCATCCCCCCCTCTCTCCCTCCCTCCATCCATCCATCCATCCATCCATCCATCCATCCATCCATCCATCCATCCATCCAGCCTTCCAGCCAGCCAGCCAGCCAGCCAGCCAGCCAGCCAGCCAGCCAGCCAGCCATCCATTTCTCCCTCCCCCCATCCATCCATCCATCCATCCATCCATCCATCCATCCATCCATCCATCCATCCATCCATCCATCACCTCTTCTTGTTTGTGGCTAGGAGGGGCCAGATAGCGGAAGAAGAGGTCAGCCGGCATGCCTTCCTCCAACGGAGCAATAGTGTCCTCAGCACTCATCACCTCTACAGTTTTCTGAAAAGTAGGAAGCGAAAAATATAGTTTAAAGATATGTGAAAGCATGCACACACACACACACACACACACACACACACACACACACACACACACACACACACACACACACACACACACACACACACACACACACACACACACACACACACACACATTATCATAGCAAATTACCTGGGAAGTAACTCAATACTCGACATATGGAGGTGCATGTAGTATCATCTATAGTGTGTAACTATGAACACATGTGGTACCTGCAGGCCCTAGCAGCACGTCCTCTCTGGCTGTGCTGAAGAGCAGCTCATACAGCCTGTAATTCTGAAACACACTGAAGACGATTAAGGTTAAGGTCGATTAAGGTCACCGCATTTTACCTTTCCATCTCAGCAATCAGTAACACGCCATTTGGCATTTCACCTCATGTACTTGTGTACATGAGGTGAAAATAAATGCTGTTTCCCAGCCCACAGCAGCACAACACACAGACAAAAACACACCCTGGAACTACAAGAACACACATACCAAAATAACACACACTATATCCAAACAAAACGACAACAAATAAACAAATAAATAAATAAGTCACTGTCCAAGAGAACGACGCCAGCCAGGATGACTGTCAGAACCGCCGGTCTGCATGGGCTAGCAGCTAGCCTAGCCTGCCCCTCCGTGTTTCCTCTTCGGGCGCAGCTCCAGCCAGGGGCCATGGTCCCCATGGCAGCTGGACGAGGCGGACCAAGCCCTCCTAGCCAATCCGGTGCCAGCTCTCCCAGCCAGGACACCCCCAACACACCTCCCCGCACTCCTCACGACCACATCAGAAACACCACAGTCAACGCCAGGGACGGCGGTCTGCATCATGGGCTAGCAGTTATAGAGGGGCCCTCAGATGTTGTGGTACCCCTACCCGAGTTACAACAAAACACAACCATCTTTTTTCATATCCCACACGTGTCCCATTAATGACATGGATGGTTGTGGAACTTGATGTTTGTGGGAAATAAGTGTTTTGGGCTATTCTTTAGACCTACCCTGATATCTGAAAAAGAGCCAAAGTAGGCCAGTCCGGGTAGGGGTGAGGTGACAAAACAGCCATAGTTTCATAATGCTCACTCAAATTTGCATCAAATTTGCTGTGGTTTGACCCAAGTAACTGTCCAACAACACCAAAGAGTTCAAATGTAATTTTTCCAAAGAGATACTAGAATATTGTCCTGCAAACATGACTTTTAGTGTAGGGGAAGTTGTTAGTCTAGCAGGAGGGGGCCCTCAGACGGTGATGTACTGTACCCCTACCCAAGTTAGGACAAAACACAACAATGGTTTCTTTTTATCTTGCACTGTTGTGCAGCTTTAATTTGTGGGAAATTAGTGAAATCAACTGAAGAAGTGATGCACCCCATAGAGCCAATAAAGATCTTTCTGGGGGTGCAAGGGTTACAATGCGCAGTCTAGTTTTCCAGAGGACGCTCTGATCCACCTATAGTTCTGTGTGAGAGTAGTCAGGTATCTTGTGCACATGGATTACCTGAATGTATGTTGATAATTTGTTTTTAATTATGTACTGTTGACCTCTAAACACAGTGATGAATAGGCGGAAAGCACAAGTAAATTATTTTTCATGGGGAATAACACAAAACCTTTCAATTTGAACAAAATCAAAAGGTTTTGGAAGTCAATATCCTTTTCATTTACCATAAGCTATCCCTTCCTGAGAGAGATATATTCATTGTTTAGTGTTAATTGGGATATGCAATCCATATCACCCTCTGAAGTCAACAGGATAATGAACAAAATCCAGCACCACAGTCCATTCACACTCTCAAACATGGATTGATTGCTCTTTGGTGTGCCTCCTTGTTTTTTCCCCTTGTTTGTTAAATTCCAACTGCCAGTTTTAAACTGCCTCATCCAGAGGATTGTCAATGTTATGTGGCAGAAATAAAAAAAGAAAGAAGAAACCATCAGCACCAGTCTAATGACAGATCAGGTAACACAAATGTCTGATTCATTTTTTATATTCTTAAATTGAGTATAACATGTTTTGTGTTGAAAGAATTATTATTATTTTAGCTAGCTTAGCCAGCTTACTATCCCTTTAGCTAGCTTAGCCAGCTTACTATCCCTTTAGCTAGCTTAGCCAGCTTACTATTCCTTTAGCTAGCTAGCATACCACTGCACAGTGCTAATGGCAGTTATGCACAAAGCTAACTCTTGACAGTGGTGTGTGTGTACGTGTGTGTGTGTGTGTGTGTGTGTGTGTGTGTGCGTGTGTGTGTGTGTGTGTGTGTGTGTGTGTGCGTGCATGTCTGTGTGGCAAATATGTTAACTGTGTTTTCCGTATCACCAGCTGTGTCTGAGTCCAGCTGTGCACTTATGAACCAACAGAGCCAGCACAGTCAACAAGCCAAACACTGGCACTAAATGAAAAGCTATGCCTGGTATGTGGAGAAGCTCTGCGAGATGATAAAAAATCCATATATTAAGAACCTCAAATTGGAAGGACTAAAAACCATATCCAAAATTGCCCAGGAACGAAATGAGGAGGTTCACAAGAGACCTCTCTCCCCACTCAAGTGACCTACTCTCCTTCAAAGTGAAAGTGTCATACCACAAGTCATGCAGAGCAAATTACTCCAGCACAACCAACCTGGCCTATTGCACTACTTCCACCGTGACTGTGCAAGACTCAGACAAGGATCAGTCCCTAATCAAAAAACCAAGACTGAGCAGAGACACCCAATTTGACATCCGCAATCAGTGTTTCATTTGTGACGAGAAAGCCCACTATAAAAAAGGGCCATTGACCTCAATAAGTACTGGAACAGGTGAAAGCACAAGGTTAAAGGTCCTTAGTGCTGCCTCAGAGAGGCTTGATGAAAAAATACATCTTCGCATGCTGACACATCAAGATCTATTTGCTTATGATGCTAAGTACCACAGAAGCTGCCTCGGACACTACATTTCAGCCAATAATATTTCAGCAGCCAGAAACAAGCGTCTGTCAGAAAAGAAGTTCACCGAACATCAAAGACCTTTCATTGAGCTAACTGAAGAGTTGGATGAGACGGTCTTTTCCGATAATATGACTGTCACGACACTGAGTGCTGTAACTGAGAGCTATGGGAGAAAACTCAGTAAAGTGGAAAACTCAGTAAAGTCATGGAAACTAAAAGAAAAGTTGGTCCAAAATTATGGAGACAGGCTAATTTTCATTGAACGTCCTGGAAAGTCAGATCTCATTTGTTCCAGCAGCATTACTGTTGGTCATGCTATGAAAGAAGCATCACTCCTCAAAGCAAAACTAGTGGAGGGCAGGGAAACAATGCCTCCTCAGAGAACAGAGGCACTAACTGATACTCAAGTCCTACAGCAAGCTGCAGGTATACTAAGGAAAACCATGGAAGAAGTTGAGCATGAGCCTCAATTCTACATAAGCAGTGATCAGCTTTCCCTTCCCCAGTGCAGTAAATATGTTCCAAGCATTCTATATGGTTTTGTGAATTGCTGTGTTAACTCTAGGGCATTTAGAAAAGTGCTGACCCGTAATGAGGACCCACCTCTGAAGAATCATCTAAGTGTTCTAACCTTTTGCCATGACCTGATTGGACAGTGCTGCAGCAGCCATACACCTATCACACTGGGACTTGGCATTTTGATCCATCATGAGTTTGGCAGCAGGGCCCTTATCGACAAGCTTCACGCAATGGGTCACTGTGTGTCTTATGATGAAGTGCGTCAGTTCCTCACATCTGTACTAGCAGATCAGTTACAACAAGCAAAGGTATTTACATACCTGATGGACTGACAAGGACATCGGAAGATGGGATGATTGATGCAGCCATTGACAACTTCGACCAGAATGAAGACACGCTGGATGGCAAGAATGCAACACATGCTATGGCAATTGTTGTATACAGGAGAGGCAATGTTACTGCAGTACATAACCCCATCCAGAGAGTTCCCAAGAGAGCTCTCACGGCTCTGAACAGTCAGAGGTAAATATTGTAATCATGATTTCTATTATGATTAAATATATTCATATACAATACTTGTTACATTTTCTGTTTACTGAGACATGATTTAATATGACTTAATGTGCTTATGTCTTCCTTCCCCTCTAATTTCAGGTATGTCAAGCCACCTAGGCGACCTGAACCACCAGCAGTTCTACCACAAGTCCTCAAACCAGACAAGACAAAAAGAGACGTGTCATTGGAAAATGTGATGTCTCACGAGTTGGCTGCCGTTCCACCCTCTCTCTCTTCTATGATGATGGAGAGATGAGGAAAACCACAAAAGCTGACCTAGCAAAAGAAACTGGAAGTCTGTAGTGGAGGTGATGCAAGAGCTGCCTGCCTGAGATCACAGCAAAATCGGCCTTTATCATTGATGGCATGGCTCTGCTCCGAAGTCTTCCTGATTCAGCTTTCCTGACTTTTAGTGACCTTGCTGAATGCATCCTCAAGAAGATCTTGTCTCTTCTAAAGAAGCAAGAGATAAAATGTGTCGTCCTAGTCTTTGACAGATATGACAACCCACAGTCAATAAAGATCCTGGAGAGACAAGGAGAGGAGCAGCTGATGGGCCCACACATGTGATCACAGGTAAGGCAAATGTTCCGAACTACAGAAGCTACCTGAGGAGCAGTGGAAACAAGACGGCACTGTGTATCTTTGTGAGCAGGTACATCATCTCTACAGGCCCACAGAGGATCCAATCAGACGGCTCCATCATCCTGGCAGGTGGATTTGAGAAAGGAGAGGAGGTGAGGAGCATAAGCAGAGCAGGAGTCAGCACTCTCACATCACTTTACAGTGATCGGGAGGAGGCCGATACGAGAATGGTCTCTTACATGCCATACATCTTGCCGATTCATGTTCTTCCATCATTGTGAGGTGTGATGACCACAGATGTAGAAGCACTGCTGGTGTATTATGCAAGCAAAGGCATGTTTGGATCCTCTCAAGTCTACATGCATGCAGGGCATGGAATGAGAGAGAGGTATGTCCCCATCAACACCATAGCAGACAAACTCGGAAAAGACATGTCCATCTGTCTTCCAGCATGTCATGCGCTCACTGGCTGTGACACAACGAGCAGTTTGTATAGAATAGGGCAAGACAACAGCAGTCAACAAACTCAAGACACATCTCAGTGAGCTCAAAGACATGGCTCATTCTGGACCTCTCTGGATGCTCGGAGGAGTCTTTGCCAGTAGCAAGAGAGTATGGGCTTCTCCTGTAAAGGGAAAAAGAAAAGGCTGGAGAAGTAGCATTTGCTCCACACTCAGACACACTCACACTCACACTCACACACACACACACTTTATTTTATCTGTTCTATTTTTGTATGGTATGTTCTTGTTCTTGGTTCTGATTTAAATGGATTATTTCAGTAAAGGTTATTCTACCTACACCTTAGATCTTTATGTTTGTAATTGAGTTAAGCTTTATTGGGTTGCTCACATTCTGACTGTTTGGTGCAGCCTACAGCACCTGGCCTTTCCCTCTCCAAATATGAGCATTTTGTAATCATCTAATTTTTTTGGTTCCAGAGAAGTAGTAGGTCTTAATTCACCTTGTTGCAATAGAAAACCAAATATATACCCACACAACCGTTTGGTTTTAGTTCAGTAGCACCCGAGGCCAACCAGTACCAGTATATGCCATGGGAATCTCTGTTTTTCCCAGTGAATAAGAGAAAGGTTAAGGAGTGCTCTTGTCCTATCCACAAATTCCCGCCCAAGTTAAAGCTATGTTATATGCTCTTATATCAGTACTTATTTATGTATAAATAAAAAAAATTACTCCCTGGTTATGTTGGGCAGATACCTACTTCATACCACAGCAAATCTGAGGAAATTCTGAGTGAGCATTACGAAATTATGGGCTTTTTTTGTCACCTCACCCCTATCCGGGCTGGCCCTAATTTGGCTCTTTTTCAGATATCAGGGTAGGTCTAAAGAATAGCCCAAAAAGCTTATTTCCCACAAACATAAAGTTCCACAACCATCCAGTTCATTCATGGGACACATGTGGGGGTTGGAAAAAGATGGTTGTGTTTTGTTCTAACTCGGAGGTAGGGGTATCTCCAAAACTAAAGCCCTGTTTGAGGACTTGCTGCTAGCCCTCTTTAGCTTCGCCTGCCCCACTTCTGCGTCCTATCAGACCGCCCTTGGTGTTACCTCCTCGGGCTCAGCTCCAGGCAAGGCCGTGGTCCCTGGGCCCACAGGACACAGCAGACCAAGCTCTCCCAGCCGATCCAGCGCCAGCTCCTCCCAGCCACCAAACAACAAACGAAGACACAAACTTAAACGCAGATGTGGACAAAGACACCG
>NC_079227.1:40990403-41070403 GCF_029633865.1 Lampris incognitus
CTCAGTGGGAGCATAACTAAAGAGTTGGTTTGATTCAAACAAACTAACACTAAATCTAAGCAAAACGAAATGCATAATGTTTGAGAATTGGTCAACAAACTCAAACAAGAAGGTCATGATAAATGATGTAGAAATCGAAAAAGTGTCAGAAATCAAGTTTCTTGGCTTAACAATAGACAATAAGTTATGCTGGAAGCCACATATAAAGTGTATTAAAGCAAAACTATCAAAGTCAATTGCAATACTGTATAAAGTCAAAGATCTGCATCAACCAGCACTATACACCTTGTACTGCTCCTCATACTACGTCCATACATCACCTCCTGTGTGGAGGTGTGGGGCAACACGTACAAAACAAACACACATCCAATCCTCGTCCTTCAAAAAGAGCCGTAAGGGTTGCAAACACCACCACTGACACAGAGCCTACAAACCCACTCTTTATCACACCGAGAGCAGTAAAATGTAAGGATGTGGTTGACTTCAAAACAATTCGGATCATGTACAGAGTAAAACATCAGCAGTTAGCAAGGAGTGTCCAGAAGTTGTTCCAGAGGAGGGACAGTAAACACGATCCCAGAGGAACATGTGTGTAGTCACGAAACAACCAGCGAGGACAAATGCAAAACTTCCCTGTATATCCATCAGAGGAGTCAATCTATGGAACAACTGTGCAAAAGAAATGAAGATGTGCACATCGGTAAGTAAGTTTAAACATAACACAATGAACAGATGCAGGATGGATGAACAAGAGGTGGCCGGAATAACAGGACACGACACGCGACGCGTGAGGCGTCTAGTTGGACTCGTGCTCTTTCGCTTACTTTGTTCCTATGCATTGCGCTTTCTTTTTTCCCCACTTTTGTTTCGTCTTGAAAGTTTTGGTTTTGCTTTGACTTGACTGATGAGCGTAAGAAAGGGGGCAGGACCAGAACAGGTCTTTACTCCGTCCTCCGCCCTTTTCCAGCATGGTCCAGTCATCACTTGTGTCGTCACAGAGAGTTTGCAAAACATGCTCACCGTTATTTCCATTTGCTTCGTATCCCTGCCTATATATGTTATCTTATCATGCTGCGAACAAAAGCAATATTAAAGAAAAGAAAAGAGAAGAAGAAGAGCGTATCAGCTCGTGGCGTGGTTCAATAGCACGAGCCTTGTTGCATGGCAGCAAAGGCTCGAGCCGTGTGGTTTCCTCCACACGTGTGCCGCCGCAATGAGCGCCCGCTTGGTGACGGCGGTCCTGCAGCGTGTCACCAGGGGCGTGCCCTCGCGCGGTGGGCACCGGGGCAACAATGTGTCCAGTTGTGCAGCCGCCGTCTTCCCGGAGGCTCCGCGCCAAGGCGGGCAGCTATGTTCGTTAAGTTACTCTGCGCCGTAGTGACCAGGCTCCTCTTCATCCTCCTCTCGCTGATAGCGGTATGGAGAGTGGTGTGGGTGAAGAGGAACCGGCTTTACTGGTTTCTTACGATCCTCTACTTACCTCTGGTGGCCGAGATGATCCTGACCCTGAGGAGAAGGAAAGGAAAGGACTACAAGTGGTACGTCTGTTCCATCCAAACCGACTATCCCCCGGCTCGACTGGGTAATGTCAACAGGCTTGTGATTCCGAGTTGTAATGATAAGACCTGTAGCTGATATAAATGCATGGTTGTGTAAACAACGTGTTCATTATTATTATTATTATCATTATTATTCACTTGTTGTCATAGAACATTTATTGAATCAGTTCTAAACTAACCTCAGAAATTGGCCATCTGCTTCTCTTTTAGTAAAGAAACTGGCCAGCTATGATAACTTGTTGAAGCCAATACCAACGACAAGATGGCACAAAAATAACAGCAATTACTCTGATTGGTCCAGATTAATTATTCATGAGTAAACCTTTGTGTGTGAACGGTGTACAGCTTGCACTTGCCTTGTCACTTCTATACGGACAAAACACTTGAAATGGTGTGCGGCAGGATGTGGCTGGTATTTTGCCGAGGGAAAAGACGACGAGGAAGAGAGAGGGTAAGGGGTGTGTTGAAGTTACCCCAGTGGGTTCTGCTGTGTGCTGTTTGCTCTTCACCCAGGTTTTCCCCGGCGATATTCCTCTTCCTCATCAGCATCCTTCCATCATTATGGATCTTAGAACTGCACCATCAGGAAAACAAATCCACGGACTCAAGGGTATTCTAGTCTATTCTGCTCTATTATATTCTGTTTTGTTCTATTCGATTCTGTTCTGTTCTGTTCTTTTATTCTGTTCTATTATGTTATATTCTATTATGTTATGTTCTATTATGTTATATTCTATGCTGTTCTGTTCGGTTCCATTATATTATAGCCTATACTTTTCTATTCTGTTCTGTTCTATTTTATTCTATTCTGTTGCATGACATTATTCACTATGGCATTATATCTCTTAGTATATCTTGCTTTCACCTGTCTCTCTCTCTCTTTTCCTCCCTCTGTCTCTCTTCAGTGTAATAAACTCGACTCAACCGAAAACATTAAGAACTTCATCAGCCAATGGCGGAACGGGAGCAACGGCAGCGAGCTGTTCAAGGTAGGCTGACGGTTTCTGTCACATCAGAATCGCGCTCAAATACGTCAGCTCAGAAACTAAAGCATGCATGGGAACTGGTATCCATTAGCTAGTTGTACAATATTCCGTCGGCTTTGGTTCAAAAAGTGAAAACAAAGAAAAACACTTGTGTGACCAGTTAAGTGAATGTGTTCATGATTTTTCATGAATACATGGCTTCACGTGCCTCGCACGAGAGCGTGTCTAACGTGTCCTGCTGGTTTAGAGTCCACCGACTCTCAGGGAGGAAGCGATAGCATCCGGCTAGTGAGTTAGCATGTTCACTTCCTGCTTTTAGGTGTCTGTAAAAATATGAAATCATTAAAATATGTTTGTGTTATCTATTTATGCATCTTTTTTATTTGGGGTTTTATGAGCATGGCTATATTTAGCGTTTGAACACATTTGAAAAGCTAGCAGTAGCCTAAAGGGAGACAAATAGAGCCAAGCAGTGTATCTATGACTCAAGGGCGGAGGGCTTAAAGGCCTGGATCCGGCCAATTTACCCTAACATGATCTATTGTATTTGATTTAAGAACTGCGCTGATTCATCCAACTCAACTCAAGCCGAACTTAAAACAAAAGCAACGCATTCCGAACATTTTAGTTCACAGTATTTGAGTCCCAGTATCAGATATATATCCACCAGATGACAGAGGGGGTTGATTGCAGGTCACTGTAGTGGATAACCTGGGAAATCCTTGCTGGAATATATGATGTTATTCTTACAGTAGGGATCCCTTTGTATTTCTAGAGATAATGAATGATGGGCTGACGTAATGATCTTTTTCTCCAAGACGGATGGGTCAAGCTAGGGAACCGAGCTCCTTTTACAGCTCCTCATGGAGCTCAGGTCCAAAATGACTCTCGGTTCTTTCTTACAACTCCGCTTTTCCATACCCTGTCTTGTCCAGACAGAGGGGCCATTCTTCTGCCGTGTGTTTGGTAATGCTGGTTCACCTCAAAGAGCCTGCTGTCAGGGCGCGGGTGTGTTTTCCGCTTATAACCGAGGCATGTTCACAAGGCTGGCTGCCTTTTCCTGACATGGCTCACCCTCAGTAAAAACCATTACACGCTGGGAATACAAAGTGCGCTTCATTGGCATACCCCACTTAGAAACCAGTTTTATGTGATGTCGCAATGTTTGTTCTTCTATTTTCAGGTCTATCAAAAACCATTCAGGAGGGTCAAAATCACTGTAAAGTGCCTTTGGTGTCCCCGTCAGAATCACACAGCCATCATTTACACATTGCGAAATAATGAAATTCTGAGGCTTTATTATAAATGGCCAGACATTTAAACACACACTGAGAAGTCTCTTCAACTGTGTTTCCCTCGTTTTATACCATTTTCTGTGTTTGGGTGCATGTGATTCTGGAATGTCCCACACACTGCTCTGCTAACTTTAGTGTAACACGTGGATAAATGACACAAAATTAAAATACTTTTTTATAGGTTCTAATTGTTCTAATAGTCATCAACAAGTTCTTTGATAGAAGAAGTCATTTTGATCATCTGTTTTCTATCTCCATAATAATATTGAACCAGGGCCGGCGTGAGGCAATCAAGCGCTCAAGGCAAAACAACCAAAGTGTGCCCCCCATGTGGACTTCACAAAACACATGTGATAAAACGCCTCATATTACTGCCAGCTATTTAAAACCAGTACGCTGATAACGCCAACATCAAATGTAGGTTTTCTGTGTTAGCTAGCTTATGAACACACAGACACAGCGTGCTAGCAGTAGCATACACCAACGTTTGAGATAGAGGGAGCGCAACATATATTTTTCAGCGGTGGTGCGGCGCCCTTTGGTGCCCCCTAGTGGCTCGGCGCCCTGGGTAATTGTCCGGTTTGCCCAGCGTATGCGCCGGCCCTGTATTAAACGTTTTGCACGTGTCCCTGAAATTGCTGTCCACCCTGTCATTATGGGGTAACTTCCTCTTTAAGAAACTGGCCAATGTGATCAGTGACATCGCCACCACAATTTTGTCTTTCTTCAATGGCGGGTGAAACAACTGAAGGAATCTTAGCACGTAGCCAAAAGTGAGTTCAGATCTCCTGGCCATACGGTTGTAATGATATGTACCTACCGAGCCAGTAGGTGGCAGTATTGGTATATACTGTTTCTTGTAGAGGGTTAAGGTTCGTGCGCAGAACGTTCTAGGGTCAGAACATGTGACAGCCATTGAGCAGACAAGACGAGATGTACTTTTCAGCTTGATGTATTACATAACAAGTGTAACGTGCATGGATAAGTAGACACGCTGGCCGCTGGCTCGCGGGCTGACTCTTTAGTCGAGCGGTTTTCGATGTTTCCCGCGGTGCGGGCGATACGGGTTCGCGTCCCTGCCGCGGCAGTTGCTGTGGTTGCCCCCCGAATTCGCTACACAAGACATACATGGTACCAGGAGTGAACCAGACATAAAATGGACGCGATAAAACCACCAGAGACTTAAACGTTAACTGGAAATGTAGACTCGAACTAGAGGAATTTCAAGCAGCAGTTCAAGCTGTATGTCGCGGCTATAGGGGTGACAGGGGCGTCAAATAAGCCACAGACCGCCATGCTGCTCACCATCGCTGGAGCTGATGCGCTGGAGGTGTACAACACATTCGCGTTTGCCAACGAGGGAGACAAAAAACAAGCTGGACGAAGTCATCAAGAAATTCGACGAACACTGCCTGTCAAAAAAGAATGAGACACACGAGAGGGATGTGTTCAGATCGCGGATGCAACGCGAAGGAGAGACTTAATAGTTTTCTCACAGACCTGCAGCTAAAGTCTAGTACCTGTAACTTCAACGCACTGAACGAGTCAATGATTCGTGATGAAATTGTGTTCTGCACATGTGACAAGAGAGTCAGAGAAAGATTGTTAGAAGAAGCGGAAGTCAGTTTGGGCAATGCTGTGAAAATATGCCAGGCCACCGAGTTAGCTAAACAGCACGTGGAAACGTTTGAGGGTGCAGCTAAGTGACTAGCTTTAGTTCTGCCAGGTGCGAATGTAGACGCCGTTTCATTCAAGGAAAATGGGCGCGGAAAATACCGAGGCGCTCGAAGCGAGCAACGTGACACATTTATCTGCAAACGTTGTGGAGATAATCACAAACCCAGACAACGCCCAGCATTTGGTAAAACGTGCTCCAGGTGTAAGGGACAAAACCTACTGCTACTACTTTCGGCTGCTCCCGTTAGGGGGCGCCACAGCGGATCATCCGTTTCCGTTTCTTCCTGTCTTCTGCATCTTCCTCTGTCACACCAGCCACCTGCATGTCCTCCTTCACCACATCCATAAAACCTCCTCTTTGGCCTTCCTCTTCTCCTCTTCCCTGGCAGCTCCATATTCAGCATCCTTCTCCCAGTATACCCAGCATCTCTCCTCCACACATGTCCAAAACATAGCAACCTTGCCTCTCTTGCTTTGTCTCCAAACCGTCCAACCTGAGCGGTCCCTCTAATATAATCGTTCCTAATCCTGTCCTTCTTCATCACTCCCAATGAAAATCTTAGCATCTTCATCTCTGCCACCTCCAGCTCCACCTCCTGTCTTTTCATCAGTGCCACTGTCTCCAGACCATACAACATAGTTGGTCTCACTACCATCTTGTAAACCTTCCCTTTAACTCTTGCTGGTACCCTTCTGTCACACATCACTCCTGACACTCTTCTCCACCCACTCCACCCTGCCTGCACTCTCTTCGTCACCTCTCTTCTGCACTCCCCATTACTTTGGATAGTTAACCCCAAGTATTTAAACTCATATGCCTTCATCACCTCTACTCCTTGCATCCTCACCATTCCACTGTCCTCCCTCTCATTCACACATAGGTATTCCGTCTTGCTCCTACTGACTTTCATTCCTCTTCTCTTCAGCGCATACCTCCACCTCTCCAGGCTCTCCTCCACCTGCACCCTACTCTCGCTACAATGTCATCTGCAAACATCATCGTCCACGGAGACTCCTGCCTGATCTCGTCTGTCAACCTATCCATCACCATTGCAAACAAGAAAGGGCTCAGAGCCGATCCTTGATGTAATCCCATCTCCATCTTGAACCCATCTGTCATTCCAAGAGACAAAGGGGGAATAAACACGATGAAAAAAAAAGTGTTTTTCAAGAGAAAGGAAAGAACGCAAGGTGCATGTAGTAGATGAAACTGATGAGGACATTGATCCACTGAGTGATTCATTTTTAGTGAACATGGTTTCCTATGACTGAAAAAAAGTGTGCAGCCAACTAGGAGTATAGACAGTGGACATCAAGTCAGTGTAGTGGAAACAGACAAATGGACGGCACCTCTGTTAGTTAATGGGACACAGGTGTTACTTAAATTAAATACCAGGGGCAAAAGCCAACCTGATTAGTGTCAAAGACATTAAAGTACTCAAAGAGAAGACACAACTACATAAACGGACAGTCCCACTGAAGGCATATAACGGACAGCGAATAGAACCCATAGGGGTGTGCAGGCTGAAAGTGAATGTGAAAGGGAAGCAACAAAACCTGATGTTCGAGGTTGTTCCTAACGATCATGAGTCACTGCTAGGAGACAAAACATGCGAGGACCTTGAGCTGGTCAAGTGCATTTACCAAATCAACAGTGAAAAGGTGGTTCTTAAGACTCACAGCGACACAGTAACTGACATTGTGCAACATTTTCCAGATATCTTCACAGGCCAAGGGTCCTTTGCCTACACCTGCTATTCACCTACAGAATATAGCTGAAAAGTGATGCCAAGCCAGCCATGCATGCCCACGGAGATTGCCAACACATTACAATCATTTAGCTGATGCTTTTATCCAAAGCAACTTACAATAAGTGCATTTAATGTAGGAAATCAGGAGAACTACAAGTCATCAGAGGTCATAAGTGCATCTAAACAAGCATCTAAGAGCAAAACCAGTGCTGAAGTAAAAGCACAAGAAAGAGATTTTTTTTAATGAGTGAATACAATAAGTGCTAAGAACAAGTAACAGGGTAGTAGTTCTTGAAGAGCTGAGTTTTCAACCTGCGCCGAAAGATGGGCAGCGATTCCGCTGTCCTGACATCAGTGGGGAGTTCATTCCACCACTGTGGGGCCAGGACAGAACAGAGCCGTGCACTGGGTTGATCGGCAGTAGGGGCCTCTGAGCGACGGGGCAACCAGGCGTCCCGAGGCAGCAGAGTGAAGTGGTCGGGCGGGGGTGTAGGGCTTGACCATGGCCTGGAGATAGGAAGGAACTGTTCCTTTCACTGCCCTGTAGGCTAGCACCAGAGTCTTAAACTGGATGCGAGCAGCTACTGGGAGCCAGTGTAGGGACAGGAGAAGGGGAGTTGTGTGGGAGAACTTAGGGCGGTTGAACCCCAGACAAACTGCAGCTTTCTGAACAAGCTCCAGAGGTCTGATGGCCGACGCCGGGGCACCAGCAAGGAGGGAGTTGCCATTGTCCAGCCGGGAGATGACCAGAGCCTGGATGAGCACCTGTGCCATTTCGTCAGTGAGGAATGGGAACCAGCTTAAAGAAAGAAATCAACCGGATGGTGAAATTGGGAATCATAAAACGTATTGAAAAAACCGACAGACTGGGTGAACTCCAAATGTGTAAAGAAACTCAATGGTGAGTTAAGGGTGTGCCTAGACCCCAAAGACGTTAATGAGAACATTGAAAGAGAGCACTACCAGATACCGGAACGGGGAGAAATCACTAGTGAAATGTCAGCAGCCAAATTCTTCAGTAAACTAGATGCATCTCATGGTTTCTGGCAACTGAAATTGGACGTTAATAACAGCAAGTACTGCACGTTCAATACATCATTTGGCAGATACTGTTTTCTCAGACTCCCATTTGGAATCAAATCCGCTCCCGAAATCTATCACAGGGCAATGGAAATTATCATTGAGGGTCTAGAAGGGACCTGTGTTTACATTGATGACTTAGTTGTATGGGGCTCTACACTACAGCACAACGAGAGACTGTTGAACCTCCTACGGAGAATCTAGTTGAGTGGTCTGAAACTGAACAAAAACAAATGTCAGTTTAGGGAAACAGACATCACTTTCTTAAGCGACAAGCTGTCTGGAGAAGGAGTGGATCCAGACCACTCCAAAGTACAGGCCATTCTGGACATGCCCCCACCTACAGACAAGAAGGAAGTACTGTGAGCCATGGGTGTGGTAAATTTCCAAGGCAAGTTCAGCCCAAATCTCTGTGCAAAAACGGTCTGTATCAGAGATCTGCTGCACACAGGCAAAGTGTTCAAGTGGACCGCCAGACATGACAGAGAATGAAAAAAGCTTAAAGAGACACTTACCACAGAGACGGTGCTTACCTTTTTTGATCCCTTACGCAGAACAAAAATCTCCACAGACGCATCCAAAGACGGATTGGGCACCGTGCTTCTCCAGGCTGACAACGACGACAATTGGAGACCAGTGGCATATGCATCCAGAGCAATGACAGAGACTGAAACACGATACGCCCAAATTGAAAAGGAGACCCTAGGGTTAGTGTTTGGATGTGAGAAGTTTCATGGCCATGTCTATGGACTACCCACCTTTACAGCAGAAACAGATCACCAACTGCTCATTTCAATCTTCAGAAAAAAACTGAACGACACATCTCCCGAGAGCCAGCGGATGATGATGAGGCTGCAAAGATATGATATGGATCTAGTCTACACGCCAGGTAAATACATCATTCTGGCTGATGCACTGTCCTGAGCACCTCCACCAGTCACAAAGACACAGGTCAGCACAATTTCGGCAGATGTGGAAATTCATGTTAACTTGGTTGCTTCCTCTCGCCCAGTGTCAGACATGATGTACAAGAAGACTGCACTAGAAACAGAAAAAGACATGACTTGTAGACAGAGATAGCCAACCTCCAACATGGGTGGACAAAAGGTAAACTCTCACAATTCTATCCTATCAGGGCAGAGCTGAGCGGGGTCAACGGCTTACTGCTGAGGCAAAACAGGATTATCATTCCAGAGTCTATGCGCCAAGAGATGTTCAGCTGGATCCACGAGAGTCACCTTGGCATTGAAAAGTGCAAAAGAAGGACTAGGGAAGTTGTTTATTGGCCAGGTATCAAGAGACATTGAGACACTGATTAGTGAATGTGACACACGTCAAAGACACCATTACAAGCAAACCAAAGAGTCAATGCTGATTCAAGACACGCCAGCTGAGCCATAGCAAAAAGTAGGAACAGATCTCTTCCATCTGAATGGAAAGGAACTTCTCTTAGTAATAGACTTACTCAAACTATCCTGAAATTGCACAGCTAAACAGCACATCTGCAAGCAGTGTTAATACTCACCTGAAAAGCATCTTTGCCAGACACGGAATTCCTCAAACAGTGCAGAGTGACAGTGGCCCCCAGTACAGCTGCCGGGAGTTTCAGATGTTTGCAGAAGAATATGGGTTCCAACCCACCACATCAAGCCCTCTTCATCCCCAGGCAAATGGGAAGGCAGAGAAAGGACTGGAAATTGTCAAAAGACTCTGAAAAAGGCCATTGAAACCAACTCAGACCCTTATCTGGCATTGTTGACCTTTCGATGCTCAACTCTGGCATGTGGAGCGTCTCCTGCAGAGCTCCTCATGGACCATAAACGGCGCAACATGCATGCCTGCCATGCGTGCCTGTGACAAAGGAAAACAGGGAACTGACACAGAAACACATGCAGCTGAAGTGGGAACAGAAAAATAACCACGACAAGGCTGCCAGGAGTCTGAAATCTCTTACAGAACATGATGTGGTCAGAATCAAAGAGCCCTCTGCATGGAACAGAAGGCAATGGTCCTGAAAGAAGTAAGTCCAAGGTCATATACTATTAGGACTGAAGATGGACAGGTACTGCGGAGAAACCGCAGAAGTCTGCTCAAGAGTCAGGAGACATTTCAGGTACAGGCAGGTGCTAAAGTGACACCTCCTGTCGTGCATCCTCCTGACGTGCACCCGACTGAGTTTCCTCCACCTACCCCAACGACTGAAACACCAGTCATGCGCAGGTCTAGTATGCCTAGAAAACAGAACGTTATAATGGACTTGGATAAAAAATGAAAACAAAAACAAAAACAAGAGACTTTGAGTTTGGTTAGAGATATCCTACAAGACATCCGAGTGTGGCCTTATTTGAAAACTTATCATTAAGTTACATTGAGTTGGGATACCTGAAAAGGAAATAATGTGACTTGCCTATTTGTTGTTATACAGTATATTTGTACTGAAAAAAGTGTTAAAAATACTGGTTAATGTTTAAATGAGTAGGTGTGGCAATAGCTTAATGTGATTTACCCGTTTGTTATTTTACCTGAAAAGGAAAGTGTTAAAAATGTGGTGTAATGTTTAGATGACTAAGTTTGGTTATAGCTTAACAGTCTCTAGACTTTATACTTACCTTGTATTGTTATTCTTATTAATTTTTTGTATTAGCTTCAAAGGAAGGAGGATGTAATGACATGTGCCTACCGGGCCAGTAGGTGGCAGTATTGGTAGAGGGTTTATTGTAGAGGGTTAAGGTTCATGCGCAGAACGTTCTAGGACAGGAACGTGACAGCCATTGAGCAGACAAGACGTGATTGAATACACAGAGACAAGATTTACTTTTCAGTTTAACTTATTACATAACAGAATATTACAACGGTGATACAGAGGGAAGGGTCTGACAGGGAAGCTGGGCACGTTTGAGGACAGTGTTGGAGTTCCTGTTTTACCAACACGCCTTTTTAAAGGTATACGTTAGGAATGGTACACATTCTCATACAGTGCATCCAGAAAGTATTCACACCCCTTCACTTTCCCCACATTTTGTTATGTTACAGCCTTATTCCAAAATTGATTAAATTCCTTTTTTTTTCTCATCAATCTACACACAATACCCCATAATGACAAAGCGAAAAGGTTTTGTAGAAATTTTTGCAAATTTATTAAAAATAGAAAACTGGAATATTGCATGTACATAAGTATTCACACCCTTTACTCAGTACTTGGTTGAGGCACCCTGGGCAGCGATTACAGCCTCAAGTCTTCTTGGGTATGAAGCTACAAGCTTGGCACACCTATATTTGGGGTATTTCTCCCATTCTTCTCTGCAGATCCTCTCCAGCTCTGTAAGGTTAGATGGGGAGCGTCGCTACACAGCTATTTTCAGGTCTTCCAGAGATGTTCAATGGGGTTCAAGTCTGGGCTCTGGCTGGGCCACTCAAGGACATTCACAGACTTGTCCCGAAGCCACTCCTTCGTTGTCTTGGCTGTGTGCTCAGGGTCGTTGTCGTGTTGAAAGGTAAACCTTCGCCCCAATCTGAGGTCCTGAGCGCTCTGGAGCAGGTTTTCATCAAGGATCTCTCTGTACTTTGCTCCATTCATCTTTCCATCGATCCTGACTAGTCTGCCAGTTCCTGCCGCTGAAGAGCATCCCCACAGCATGATGCTGCCACCACCATTCTTCACTGTAGGGATGGTATTAGCAAGGTGATGAGAGGTGCCTGGTTTCCTCCAGACATGACGTTTGGCTTTCAGGCCAAAGAGTTCAATCTTGGTTTCATCAGACCAGAGAATCTTGTTTCTCATGGTCTGAGAGTCCTTTAGGTGCTTTCTGGCAAACTCCAAGCAGGCTGTCATGTGCTTTTTACTGAGCAGAGGCTTCCGTCTGGCCACTCTACCATAAAGGCCTGATTGGTGGAGTGCTGCAGAGATGGTTGTCCTTCTGGAAGGTTCTCCCATCCCCACAGAGGAACGCTGGAGCTCTGTCAGAGTGACCATCGGGTTCTTGGTCACCTCCCTGACCAAGGCCCTTCTCCCCCGATTGCTGGGCAGCCAGCTCTAGGAAGAGTCCTGGTGGATCCAAACTTCTTCCATTTACGAACGATGGAAACCACTGTGCTCTTCGGGACCTTCAAAGCTGTAGACATTAATTTGTACCCTTCCCCAGATCTGTGCCTCGATACAATCCTGTCTTGGAGGTCCATAGACAATTCCTTTGACTTCATGGCTTGGTTTGCCCAAAAAAAAAGTAATTTTCCCAAGTGAAACGAATTCCTAGTATCTCCTTGGTTGACTACGCACAAAATAAATATACCCCTGTGGTGGACACGTATTGGGGACAGAATTCAACCCAGGAACTAAGGGTTAAGTCATGGTTGCCCTGGCAGGTTAACGCAGGGTTAAGTTATGGTTGTCCAGCCAGTTTTCTGGTTATTCTTGCCACCTCCGCTCAGTCGAGCTGTGGTTTGGTTGTCTCTCTGATTTACCGTGGATTAAAGAAAGTTGCCTACACGGCTAAAGTGTGAACCTACGGTCTTCTCCGTTCCTTCGGCTCTACACTGGTGACCCCGACGTCGGTTTTCGGATAAGTTTTCTGAAACCACACACATTATGGCTACGAACGCCGTTGCAATTAAACTGCCGGAGTTTTGGGAGTCTTCCGCGGCTACATGGTTCGCGCAGGCTGAGGCACAGTTCGCGCTCAGAGACATAACAGCAGACGAGACCAGGTACTACTACGTAGTGGCAGCGCTGGGGTGCGCTACGGCTTCCAGGATAAGCGGTTTCATAACCGACCCACCGGCCGATGGTAAATACGCCGCACTTAAACATCTCCTCCTTGAAACTTTTGAACTGTCAACAACGGAGAGAGCACGTCGCCTCTTCGCAATTCAGGGCTTGGGAGATGGCAAACCATCGGAGCTAATGAGCAGGATGTTAAACCTACTGGGTCAAGAAAAGCCATGTTTCCTGTTTATGGAGCTGTTTCTGCGCAACATGCCGCCCCACGTCCAGACTGCGCTCGCTAACTCCACCATCACTGATCCCCGTGAGCTGGCAAAGGAGGCTGACCGATTCTTCGTCGCTACACAACGTTCCTCCCATGCCGGGGTGCTGGCTCCTACCTTCACTGGCCCCCCGCCGACATCACGGGCGTGGCCCGACGGTGGCGCCACAGCATCAGACCGCTACAAGCCCTCTGGACTCTGTATGTACCACGCTCGATTTGGTGCGAAAGCTAAACGGTGCCGTTCCCCCTGCAACTACAGGCCGACGGGAAACGAGAGGGCCAACACTCAGTAGTGGCCATGAGTGTTGGCGATACGAGCAGGCTACTCTTCATCCTCGACCCCATCTCCGGTCGGCGATTTCTTTGTGACACGGGCGCACAGAGAAGCGTGCTCCCTGCTACTGACGTCGACATCATGGGCGGGGAGCGGGGCCCCCAGTTGGCGACGGCTGACGGCAGCCCTATCCACACCTACGGCGTGCGGTCTGTAGAACTGTGTTTTGGTGGACAACGTTTCACGTGGGAGTTCGTCATGGCCAATGTAACGCTTCCCCTCCTCGGAGCTGATTTTTTGTGCGCTTACGGTTTGCTAGTGGACATTCAGAACAGCCGTCTGGTCGATGCCTTAACCTTCTCCTCCTTCGCATGTACGCGGAGGGAAGCGGCCTATGCAGGTCTAGCCAACTCTCTCTCAGAGCCCCACAAGTTCAACCGCCTCCTCGCTGAGTTCCCTGACCTCACCCAGCCTACCTTCTCTGCACCCACCGCTAAGCATGGGGTGGAGCATCACATTGCTACGAAGGGGCCCCCGGTCTACGCCAGAGCCAGGTGTCTCGACCCCGCCAAACTCGCCATTGCCAAGTCTGAGTTCGAGCACCTGGAACGCATGGGGATCATCCGCCGCTCTGACAGCCCGTGGGCGTCCCCACTCCACATCGTCGCTAAGCCTGATGGAGGTTGGCGCCCATGCGGGGACTACCGCCGACTAAATGACGCCACCACGCCCGACCGCTATCCTGTCCCGCATATCCAGGACTTTTCTGCAAACCTGTCTGGCAAATGCGTCTTCTCAAAAGTCGACCTGGTCCGTGGTTATCATCAAGTTCCCGTGCACCCCTCAGACATCCCCAAGACAGCGGTGACTACCCCATTCGGCCTATTTGAATTCCTACGAATGCCATTTGGACTCAAAAACGCGGCCCAGTCCTTTCAGCGGCTGATGGATTCAGTGCTCCGTGGCCTTCCTTTCATCTTCGTCTATTTGGACGACATACTCATCGCCAGCGCCTCCGAGGAAGAACACCTGTCCCATCTTCATGCCCTCTTCACACGCCTCAGCCAGCATGGGCTGATCGTCAACCCAGCGAAGTGCCGGTTCGGGCTGACAGCCATTGATTTCCTCGGGCACCGCATCACTGGGGACGGGGCAGTCCCCCTGCCCTCAAAGGTGGAAGTGGTGGCGGCCTTTCCGCGCCCCCAAACAGCTCGTGCGCTCAGGGAGTTCATCGGGATGGTGACATTCTACCACCGCTTCATTCCCCGAGCCGCCTTTATCATCCGGCCACTGTACGAGGCGCTGAAAGGCATGTCCCCCAACCAGGCGGTCGACTGGACAGCAGAGCGGGACCGTGCGTTCACCGAGACTAAAGCTGCGCTCTCCCAGGCTACCCTGCTAGCGCATCCTTCACCTACAGCACCTATTTCCATAACCACGGATGCATCGGACTATGCTGTTGGTGCGGTTCACGAACAGTGGGTGGGGGGGGCTTGGCAGCCTTTGGCCTTTTTCAGTCGCCAGCTTACACCCCGAGAGCGCAAGTATAGTACTTTTGACAGGGAACTCCTCGGTCTCTGGCTCGCCGTCCGGCATTTCCGTTTCCTGCTAGAGGGCCGCGAGTTTACTGCGTATGTGGACCACAAGCCCCTCACGTTTGCCATGTCCAAGACGGCCGAGCCATGGTCCGCTCGCCAGCAGCGACAACTCTCCTACATTTCGGAATTCACTACCGACATCCAGCACGTCGCTGGTAAGTCTAACCAGGTAGCTGACTGCCTCTCTAGGGCAGTGATTGGAGCGGTCCACCTAGGCCTTGACTATGCACAGATGGCTGCTGACCAGGCCACGGACCCGAGCATCCTCCGTCTCTGGGCCTCCGACACGGGGCTCCGCCTGCAGGACGTTCCTTTCAGCGACACAGGTGTCACCCTCCTGTGTGACGTCTCCACAGGACAGCCCAGGCCCATCGTCCCGCACAGCTGGAGACACCCCGTATTTGAAGCTGTGCACGGCCTCTCTCATCCAGGCGGTAAGCCATCCGTGCGCCTGACCTCTGCTAAGTTTGTGTGGGAGGGACTTAAGAGAGACGTGAAAGCGTGGGCCGACTCGTGTGTTGCCTGTCAGCGGGCTAAGATACACCGCCACATTAAGGCGCCCCTGGAATGCTTCGCAGTGCCGGAGAGATGATTTGACCATGTCCACGTCGACCTGGTTGGTCCCCTACCCCCCTCCCATGGGTTCACCTACCTCTTCACTGTGGTGGACAGGACTACGCGCTGGCCTGAAGCTGTTCCCCTGGCATCCACGACGTCTGCTGATGTGGCCCGGGCTTTTATTGGGTCGTGGGTCTCACGTTTCGGTACGCCTTCCGACCTTTCATCTGACCGCGGGCCACAGTTTACCTCAGACCTATGGAATGCTGTGGGTGAGGCTCTGGGCGTCAAGCTTCATCGCACTACCGCCTACCACCCTCAGGCGAACGGCCTATGTGAGCGCTTCCACCGGTCCATGAAGGCTGCGCTTCGGGCTACTCTCAAGGACTGCAACTGGGTCGACAAGCTCCCATGGGTCATGCTGGGCCTGCGGACCGCCCCGAAGGAAGACCTACAAGCCTCCTCTGCGGAGCTGGTGTACAGCACGCCGCTGCGAGTCCCAGGCCATTTCATGCCCAATGCAACGCGTCCCTGGTCAGCTGTGGACCAACGAGCCTCCTTGCTGGACGGGGTCAGAGCTTTCACACCCGTCCCTACCGCCCAACACGGCGCTCCGGTGTCCCAGGTGCCCCCAGGTCTGCAGTCAGCGGACTACGTGTTCATCCGTCACGACGCACACCGCCCCCCTCTGCAACCCCCTTATGACGGCCCCTTCCGCGTCCTGGAACGGGGAACTAAGCACCTGGTGGTGGATTTTGGGGGCGCGGCCGAGCATGTTTCAGTGGACCGAGTTAAACCCGCACACCTGGACTTGACGCAGCCGTTGGAGTTAGCCTAACCTCCTCGTCGCGGTCGTCCCCCGGCTCCGCCTCCTCCCCCCGTGAAGGCCCGAGCTGCCTCTTCTGCTCCTCAGGCCGACCTCCACAGGCCCGCGTCAATGCCTCCCAGAGACACTCCGGCCCCTGTTATCCGGAGCCGCCGCGGACGGCCTGTCGTCCCCCCGCGCCTGCCGGACTTCGATTACTAGGGCGAATTCTGGGGGGGCTCATGTGGTGGACACGTATTGGGGACAGAATTCAACCCAGGAACTAAGGGTTAAGTCATGGTTGCCCTGGCAGGTTAACGCAGGGTTAAGTTATGGTTGTCCAGCCAGTTTTCTGGTTATTTCTTGCCACCTCCGCTCAGTCGAGCTGTGGTTTGGTTGTCTCTCTGATTTACCGTGGATTAAAGAAAGTTGCCTACACGGCTAAAGTGTGAACCTACGGTCTTCTCCGTTCCTTCGGCTCTACACCCCCACGTTTTCTTGAGTTAGTTAAGAGTGAACCTCCGTGCTCGTTTGGGGGGGGGGGGGTGGCTGTTTTTTATTACAAGGAAACTTTAGTACTGAAACCTCTTATCTCTGAAGGCATATAGTGTGTTGTATCGACTGTTTAGAATATTGGTGGAGTTTTGATGAAGACAAAAATAAATAACATGTTCTTAGATATAGTTTTTTTTGCTTTTTATTTTTCTCCCATTTCCTCCCCAATTGTATCCGGCCAATTACCCCACTCTTCCAAGCCGTCCCCGGTCGTTGCTCCACCAACGGAATAGACAACGGAATAGACCACCACGCCACCCGGAAAATTACATTTAAATGCAATATAACAAGCATTATGTTTCCATATTTCACAACTAAAATGGATCATGTACTGAATGAATTACAGGGGTCCATCTTTAAATCGACTACTACTAGTAGTAGTAGTAGTAGTTGTAGTAGTAGATCTTTAAAGTTATCAAGAAAAACTTGGTAATCTTTGCTTTTCATACAAGAACCAAATCGATTTAAAACAGAATGCTACCGTTTCCTCACAGCTCATTAGCAGCTTGAAAAGGACTGTTCCTCTGCCGTGGTTAGCATAAAAACAAGCTAGCTGTGGTACAGATGGATTGAAATTAAATACTGTTGTAACTGCTGAACAACCTTTTTAAAAGACCTTAACAGCAAAAGATATTTGCCTTTTATAGCAGACTTTGGAGGCCAAGACTGGTCTTTTAGCAGTCATCAGTAGTTTTTAGTTGGGATAGGATTCAGGATTTATGAAACTAAATTTAAGATGGCAACCAAATCTGGGCCATAACCCCAGTGACCACTATAATTAGCTTTGTGAGGATGATTCACCCTAAGTTACTCAAAAGGCCAACCTCACAAAGCTAGCAGACAAATTTCACTTTGTTCCTTGTGCTGTGGCTTAATAGGAATTTGCATTGTAAGTGAGCGTAGACCAAAAATACTTTGCAGCTGGTTGGATCAGCTCACAAGTGTCACATGTCCCAACACACGGGTCTGCTAATTAACACCACAACTGCCAACTGATCAGTCGATGTAGTTAGTTATTGTGTCTGTGCACGATTGTTGTTTGAAAATGTCTTTGATAAAAATGATTCTACAGCAGCATCAATGCTAACCACTTGTAGCTCAGCGCTTGTTCTCTATTTCAAAATATGGCACTGTTCGTCATTGTGATCATCTAAACCAAGTGGTATTCAATCATGTGCCATGGAGGTCCATGTCTACGCAGGTTTTCTTTACCAACGGAACACTACACCAGCTGATTTCACTGGTTAATACAAATACAACCAGAAAAGAGGACATCCCCAACAATAAATAGGGGAACTAAATATACTGCTCAAAAACATAAAGGGAACACCTAAAAAACACAATATAGACCTCAATGAATGAAATATTTCAGCTGAAAATCTTTATTTATTAGACAGAGGAATGTGTTTAGAGCAAAATAACCTAAGAATGATCAATGGAAATCAAAATCATTAGCCCATTAAGGTCTGGATTCAGAATCATACTCAAAATCAAAGTGGAAAATGAGAACATAGGCTGATCCAACTTCTGTGGAAATTCTTCAAGACGATTCAAAATGAGGCTCAGTAGTGTGTGTGGCCTCCACGTGCCTGTATGCACTCCCTACAATGTCTGGGCATGCTCCTGATGAGACGACGGATGGTCTCCTGAGGGATCTCCTCCCAGACCTGGATCAGGGCATCGGTCAACTCCTGGACAGTCTGTGGTGCGACATCGCGTTGGCGGATGGTACGAGACATGATGTCCCAGAGGTGCCCGATTGGATTCAGGTCTGGGGAACGTGCAGGCCGGTCCACAGCATCAATGCCCTCGACATACAGGAACTGCTGACACACTCTGGCCACATGAGGACGAGCATTGTCATGCATGAGCAGGAACCCAGGGCCCACTGCACCAGCATATGGTCTGACAATGGGTCTGAGGATCTCATCCCAGTACCTAATGGCAGTCATGGTACCTCTGGCTAGCACGTAGAGGTCTGTGCGGCCCTCCAAGGATATGCCTCCCCAGACCATCACTGACCCACCGCCAAACCGGTCATGCTGGAGGATGTTGCAGGCAGCAGAACGTTCTCCACAGCGTCTCCAGACTCTCTCACGTCTGTCACATGTGTTCAGTGTGAACCTGCTCTCATCTGTGAAGAGCACAGGGCGCCAATGGCGAATCTGCCAACCAAGATGTTCTCTGGCAAAGGTCAATCGGGCTGCACGGTGTTGGGCTGTGAGCACAGGCCCCAATTGTGGACGTCGGGCCCTCATACCATCCTCATGCATTCTGTTTCTCACTGTTTGAGCAGAAACCTGCACATTAGTGGCCTGTTGAAGGTCGTTTTGTAGGGCTCCGGCAGTGCTCCTCCTGTTCCTCCTTGCACAAAGGACCAGATAGTGGTCCTGCTGCGGGGTTGTTGTCCTCCTGCGGCCCCCTCCACGTCTCCTGGTGTACTGGCCTGTCTCCTGGTACCTCCTCCATGCTCTGGACACTGTGCTGGGAGACACATCAAATCTTCTTGCCACAGCACGCATTGATGTGCCATCCTGGATGAGCTGCACTACCTGAGCAACTTCTGTAGGTTGCAGATACCGCCTCACGCCACCTCTAGTGGTGAGGGCACTAGCAAAATGAAAAACTAACCAAAGATCGGCCAGAAAAGATGAGGACAGGCAAATGGTCTGTGGCCACCACCTGCAAATCCATTCCTGTTATAGGGGTTGTCTTGCAAATTGTCTAATTTCCACCTGGTGGAAATTAGACAATTTACCAACAGGTGAAATTGATTCACAAATCAGTGTTGCTTCCTAACTGGACAGGTTGATATCTCAAAAGTGTGATTGACTTGGAGCTACATTGCATTGCTTATGTGTTCCCTTTATTTTTTTGAGCAGTGTATATGGCCAATTATAGGGCCAAACTATGAAACAATATTTGGACATCATGCATAAGGGGTGGGTAATCTTATGCATTAAGGGCCAGTGTGGGTGAAGGTTTTTGTTCCAACCAAGCAGTAACACATCTGATCCCACTAATCAACCAGTAGAGTCTTTGCTGAGGAACTTGATTAGGAGACACAGGTGTGCAATTGCTTGGTTGGGACTAAAACCTTCACCCACACTGGCCCTTTCTGGATAAAATTGCCCATCCCTGCCCCAAATCATCATCCCCAGTTACCATTGTGGATTTATCCGTTTCCTGGGCGCCACCATCGCTAAAGGACTTCAGCTCCCTCGTCAATACAGTACAGCAGATGATGTACTTCCTGCGGCAGCTGAAGAAATTCAACCTGCAGACTGCCAAAGATGGTGAATTTCTCCACTTCATCTTTGAATCCAAGTCCATCTTAACCTTCTCACTGTCTTATACACTGCTGCCACCGCCAGGGACCAGGACAGGCTTCAGAGCATTGTTCGCTCGATGGAGAAGGTAATTGGCTGCCGCCTCCCATCTCTCCAGGACCTGCACGCCTCTAGCACCACCTTGTGAGGAGATCGTTACCAACACCTCCCACCCTGGACACAATCTTTTTGAGACTCTAGCTTCTGGCAAAAGGCTGAGATCCATCAGGACCAAAACCTCACACCACAAGAACAGTTTCTTCCCTGTTGCAGTCGATCTAATCAACAGAATCCCAGTCCCCCAGTGACAGACTTACTTGATTTTGATAAACACTATTGATCCCCATAGGGAAATTATGCTCTGCATTGAACCCATCCCAGCTGTGTGACTAGGAGCAGTTGGAAGCCGCTAGTGCAGTACCCGGGGACCAACTCCAGTTCGTCTTGCCATGCCTTGGTCAAGGGCACAGACAGGAGTACGAACCCTAACATGCATGTCTTTTTGATGGTGGGGGAAACCGGAGCACCCGGAGAAAACCCACCGCAGACACGAAGAGAACATGCAAATACACCACACAGAGGACGACCTGGGATGGCCCCCAAGGTTGGACAACCCAGGGGTTCGAACCCAGGACCTTCTTGCTGTGAGGTGACAGCGCTACCCACTGTGCCGCCCATATCTATATATACGTATATATGAGTGTGTGTGCTTTTGTTAATATATTTTATTACATATGTATACCTATGTGTTTTACTTAATTCTTATTTTTTCTCATTTTATTCTCTCTACCAACAATGCCAAGCTAAATTCCTGGTGCATGCAATGCACATGGCAGTAAAACAATTTCTGATTCTGAAATATAGTTTAGTAATTTCTGGGAAATAATTTATTTTCCTTGCTTCTAATTTTGCTAGTGAGTTGATCCTAATCTTGAATCATTTAATTTATACTGTTGATGTTTTATAAATACTTGATCCACTATCTGGATTCCCAACCCTACTGCCTATCTCATGTTTAGGGAATGGAAAATCCACTTTCTTCAGTGTGTGCCAATAACTGGATCCTAGCCTTCCATCAGATCTTGCTGATCTTGCTGATCCTGGGGAAGTGGCTGCTTCCAGCTGGTGGGGGGCTGACCAGAGACCAGCTCTCCCAGCTGCTGCTCATCTTCGTGGGCACAGCCGCCGACATACTGGAGTTCACCTCTGAAACCCTGTCTGATGTCCGGTACGTGAGAGGGTGAAAGCGAGAAGGGCTGGAAGAAAGACACAGCACTAAAAGAATGAAAGACGGTCAAATGGGAATTAATGTGTGTGTGTGTGTGTGTGTGTGTGTGTGTGTGTGTGTGTGTGTGTGTGTGTGTGTGTGTGTGTGTGTGTGTGTGTGTGTGTGTGTTTGTGTGATGCATCTAGTGCAGTAGTGCTGTAGTTAGAGGAAATATGCATGCTTGCTTACCGCCTGCTTTTCTAACCCCTACGTTTACAGCTTGCTGCCGCTGGCTAGCCCTTGTGGTGAACAAGGAAGCAGCTCGGTATGTAAGACTTCCCCCGCCAGTACATAGCTTCTCCATCACCAAGGCCCCTGCTAGGCCTCCTCGTGGACACACATGGTAACTGGGCGCCTCAGTCTACGCCCGTGCATGGTGCCTCGACCCAGCCAAGCTCACCACCGCCAAGGAGGAGTTTGCCAACATGGAGCGCCTCGGCATCGTGCGCCGCTCCGACAGTCCATGGGCCTCCCCCTGCATATGGTCATGAAGGCTAACGGTGGCTGGCACCCATGTGGTGATTACCGCCGCCTCAACAGTGCCACGATGCCAGACCGCTACCCCGTCCCGCACATTCAGGACTTCTCCGTGCGCTTGGTGGGGGCGGTCATCTTCTCCAAGGTGGACCTCGTGAGTGGATACCACCAGATGTTGGTCCGCCTGCAGGATGTGCCGAAGACGGCAGTAATCATGTCATTTGGCCTGTTCGAGTTCCTGAGGATGCCGTTTGGGCTCAAGGGGGCTGCACAGACCTTTCAGCGGCTCATGGACTCTGTGCTGCGGGATATGCCATTCCTGTTTGTTTACCTGGACGACATTCTCGTGGCCAGTACGTCCGCAGTGGAGCACCTGGTCCACCTCCGGCAGCTGTTCAAACGGCTCAGCCAGCATGGGCTCATCATTAACACGGTAAAGTGCCAGTTGGGCCTGGCAGCTACTGATTTCCTTGGGCACCGGGTTACAAAGGACGGAGCAACTCCCCTGCCCGACAAGGTGGACGCCATCGCCAGGTTCCCACGCCCGAACACGGTGAAGTCCCTGCAGGAGTTGCTGGGCACGGTGAACTTTTACAACCGGTTCATTCCATTCCGTGACGCTGTAGATGTTCCCAGTGCCGCCACGACGTAGTGGTACTTGGTCTCATCCACGGTGATGTTCCTAATCGCAAACTGGCCTTCGATGTGAGCGAACCAGGCTGCCGCAGCCGTTTCCCAGAAGTCGGGCAGTCTGAGCGAGATGGCGTTAGTCACTGCAGCTGCACTGGTAGCTTCGTTCTCCATGGCTCACGTCGGGGTCACCAATGTGGAGGATGAAAGAAAGGAGACGAGATCACTTCTCCTTTTGACCACACAGCCGTGGGGTCGTTTATTTTCTCCAATAAACTCTAAGTCCACAGTTCATTATACTAAAAACCTCAGCCTCGTGTGTACCTACAAGACCCCTTGCTAACCCCCGCCCACTGTCTTAACGGGACCGTCTCTGGCCCGCATGATGAATATCTAACCTGCAAGTAGGTCATTACAAGGGTACACTTTTTTTCTGGGGAAGATATCCCCTTGGTGGACAACATCAACATGGTGTTGGACTGGCAATCAAGAACAGCATTCTACCCAGCCTCACTGAAACAAGTAAGCGAGTAAGCGAGAGGCTAATAACCCTTCGTATCCCCCTAGCAAAGGCACGCTATGCCACTCTGTTAAGTGCATATGCACCAACACTACCATCTGACAATGATGTGAAGGACAGCTTCTACTAGCAACTAGATGAGGCCCTTCGTTGTATAAAAAAAAAAAAGGATCCTTCTTCTAGGAGACTTTAATGCTAGGGTAGGAAAGAACGATGGTATATGGAGTGGAGTACTGGGTAGGCATGGGGTTGGTCAGGTAAATAGTCTGAGGCTGCTAACACTTTATGCAGAGCATGACCTCACCATTACGAACACACTGTTTCAGCAGAAGACCAAATACGAAACTGGATGTACCCACGATCTAAACACTGGCACCTGATTGACTATATCATAACAAGACGTAGTGACACTGGTGATATCTTGCTGACCCGGGCCACGAGAGGTGCAGAATGCTGGATGGATCACCGCCTGATCATGACCAAGCTTCACATCAAAGCGCACCCCCCAACAGCGTCTCAAGAAGCCCATATAAAAGCAACTGAACTGTGCTAAATTGAAGTCAGCCCCAGCACAGAATGAGTTCCGTTGCTCTGTAGGCACGATAGCACCAGAGTTTGAGGCCATTCTGAATTCTGACAATTCCATGGATCAGAAATGGACCCCCCTATCCTCACTGCTACATCAAGCTGCAATCAACTCTATAGGCTACAGAGCCAGAAAACATCAGGACTGGTTTGATGAGAACTCTGACACCATCACCTCCCTGCTGAAAACCATGCATAGGGCACACAGGGCTACTCTCAACTGCCCTGCGTCCGCCATCTTTCAGCAGCAGTGGCAAACAGCACATAAGGAGGTAAAAACAATTTGTGCATTCTACAAAATACATGGTGGATGAACAAAGCTCACGAGATTCAATCATATGCTGACAGAAATGATATGCAGAACTTCTACAGTTCTATAAAGACTATATACGTACGGCCCTAGGAACTGCTCTATCACACCCTTAAAATCAGTGGACGGACTGACAACTATGAAAGACCAAAAATGGATCCTGGCAAGGTGGGCTAAACATTTTGAAGACCTACTTAACCAGCACTCACCAACTGACCAATCCAACCTGGAAGAGCAGCCAATTCGTCTGCCCATCCCAGACCTTGACCACTAACCAACTTTTCAAGAAGTACTTGCAGCCACTAACTCTGTCAAGAACAATAAGTCCCCTGGCAGTGATGGTGTCTCAGCAGAACTCCTAAAAATAGGAGTATACTTGCGCACTAGAATGCTCTATCAGTACATCCTGCAGGTCTGGGACCAGGAGAGTGTCCCTCAACAATGGAGGGATGCTAAAATTGTCACTGTACAAAAACAGGGGTGACAAGTCCATCTGCGGCAACAGACAGGGCATATCCCTACTAGCTGTTGTAGGCAAGGTCCTAGTAAAGGTCATGATATGCAGGATGGTGATGCACTTTACAGAACATCTGCTGCCAGAATCACAGTATGGTTTCAGGAAGACCAGGAGTACTGTGGATATGATTTTCACAGTATGGCCGCTATAAGAAAAGTGCCGCGAACAACATCAGGACCTTTTCATGGCTTTTGTCGACCTCTCCAAAGGGTTTGACTGTGAATCGAGAGCTACTTTGGAAAATCCAGAGAAAGTTTGGCTGCCCAAGCAAATTTCTGAACATTCTATCACAATTCCATGATGGGATGGTGGCACGGGTGGCCACAGGAGGACAGGACTCGGTGCCCTTTAATGTATGCACAGGAGTGAGGCAGGGGTGTGTGCTGGCATAGGTATTCTTCAACATTTACCTACTATGTGTCACAAATCTTTTTCATGAAGATCTGGAAGACAGTAGTGAGCTCACAATAGACTTCAGGCTAGATGGAAACCTCTTCAACACCCGAAAGTTCCAGGCAACCACCAAGTTGTCTGCAGTGCAGGTCCGTGAGCTGCAGTATGCTGATGTACTCTTGTAGCACACACACACACACACACACACACACACACACACACACACACACACACACACACACACACACACACACACACCAGAAGCTCTGCAAACTACCCTTGCCACAGTTGTGAATGAAGGTGTTATGCCAGTGGAGGTCCAGCCCCCCACCCACTATGCCTGTCTTCACTATAGAACACCAACCACTCTCAGTTGCTCCATCTCTCAAATACCTGGGCAGCATCCTTTCTGAGAGCTGCAACAATGAGCACGAAACTCAAAACAAGCCTCTGTAGGCTTCTGCCACCTTCGATGTACCACTACCAGGCTCAAAAGCAGCTTCTTCCCACAAGCTGTTGCCCACCTGAACCTGGCTACCCACTGAATGTCTGTAGATGTTTTAAATATTTTGTACTCCAGCTCTCTTTTAACTTATTTTCAGCTTTGGTCTTCATGTGTGTATATCTTATATTGTGTTTGCTGTGTTTGTCTGTGTCTGTCTTGCACTGATTGGTGAAGCCACAGCCCTCATTTCATTTTTAACATGTGCCTGCACATTGGTTTTAATGACAATACAATTGAATTGAATTGAATTGAATTGAATGTAAGGTCTTCCAAAACAAACACCTCCACCTGTACACCATAACCGCCATTTACAAAGCCATCTGAATCACACCTCTGCTATACAGCCGTGAAGCCTGGGTCACATACGGCCGCCACCTAGGGTTGCTGGAGTGGTTCCATATAAGGTGTCTGCAGCAAATCATGGGGATCATGTGGCGTGAGCATGTTCCTCATGCTGAGATTCCTGCTGGGACAAACTGCAAGAGCACAGAAGCCGCGGTCACTGAACACCAACTGCGCTGGCTTGGGCCTGTCATCAGGATGCCTCAAGAATGCCTGCCACGTCAAGTCCTGTACGGTCATCTTCACTGGGCTGCCGGTCCGCAGGTGGTCAGAAGAAGCGATGCAAAGGCCAGCTAAAAACACAGCAGAAGAAGTGTTGTATCAACGCCTTGAGACTTGATCAAGCTGCCATCAACAGCTCCAACTGGCGGGAGATCTGCCACAGAGGTGTAGAACAGCTGGAAAGTGAGAGGAATGTGAAAAAACAACAGAAAAGGCTGAGGAGACACACAACCATGCCTGCCCCCACTAACTCACACTTCATACGCCCAACGTGCACTCAAACTTGTGGGTCAAGAATTGGACTCTACAGTCATCAAAGAACACACCGTTAACGAGGAGGGACGTCATTATCGGACTCCATGGACTACCAGCAAGCGGGTGTGTGTGTGTGTGTGTGTGTGTGTGTGTGTGTGTGTGTGTGTGTGTGTGTGTGTGTGTGTGTGTTAAGTCAAGTGAAATCAAGTCAATTTTATTTGTATAGCCCAATATCACAAATCACAAATGTGCCTCGGTGGGCTCAACAGCAACACAACATCCTGTCCTTAGACCCTCTCATCGGATAAGGAACAACTCCCTAAAAACCTTTAACAGGTAGAAAAAATAGTGTGTGTGTGTGAGAGAGTGTGTGTGTGTGTGTGAGTGTGTGTATGTGTGTGTGTGTGTGTGCGCTGAGTGAATTATATTTTCATTTATTTTAGTTTGATATTATCCAAGTTTATGCAAAAAAATACAAACACTTTCGAATAGAGTTGGACGAACACATGGTTTACCTGAGTGTGTGTGTGTGTGTGTGTGTGTGTGTGTGTGTGTGTGTGTGTGTGTGTGTGTGTGTGTGTGTGTGTGTGTGTGTGAGACAGGGACAGCAGTTCCAGCACGGTCTACATTATTCTGGCCGTTTGGACCTGGAGCATGCTGCAGTTTCCTCTGCATCTCTCAGGTACAAATAAAAGAGTACTTCCACCATGACAGAATAGCAACTTGCTGCATTTTCATGTACTTTACACACACACACACACACACACACACACACACACACACACACACAAACACACACACACACACACACACACACACACATGTACAATGTTCCTGATTAGCTTCTTCAAGGTTTTTCTGAACAAGCTTTCTTCGTGACGTCAGCAGTCCACTAATGGTGGATGACGGGGGACGGGATTGCAGTACCTTCCAGGTCGTAGGACATGGGATGTGAGGATACAGAACTCATCCAAGACATGTGTAACAGAAACCACGTCAGCCTGGTCTCCAGGGGGACTTATCTGTTCCAGCTGTTCTCTGACTGTTCTGCTGTGATCCGCATTATGAAGATCATGCGTATACTTTGTCTTCATTCTTAGTCCATTTAGAATTTCTATATTGCTTTACAATTATCGTGCTAAGGGGGCGTCCGGGTGGCATGGCGGCCTATTCCATTGCCTACCAAGGTGGGGATCGGCGGTTCGAATCCCCGTGTTACCTCCGGCTTGGTCGGGCGTCCCTACAGTCACAATTGGCCGTGTCTGCGGGTGGGAAGCCGGATGTGGGTATGTTTCCTGGTCGCTGCACTAGCGCCTCCTCTGGTCGGTCGGGGCGCCTGTTCGGCGGGGGACAGGGAACGGGGGGAATAGCGTGATCCTCCCACGCGCCACGTTCCCCTGGCGAAACTCCTCACTGTCAGGTGAAAAGAAGCGGCTGGCGATGTGGTATTCTGCAGCCCTCCCCGGATCGGCGGCTTGGAAGAGCGGCATAATCAGCCGGATACAAGTGGCGAGAAAAAGGTGGAGCAATGGCGCCCGGGCAGCGTAGCAGTCTGCTCCGTTGCATACCAACACGGGGGTCGGCGGTTCGAATCCCCGTGTTACCTCCGGCTTGGTCGGGCGCCTCTACAGACACAATTGGCCGTGTCTGCGGGTGGGAAGCCGGATGTGAGGAGTAGGGTAATTGGCCAAGTAGAATTGGGGAGAAAGGGGAAGGGGGGGGGAAGAACATACTGCCAGGTATGTAAGGGAGGGGGTAACAAAGCCTGCAAAGGAAAATGAAAAACTGGTTCTAAACTGTATTTTTTGGGGGGGGGGGGTGTTGTAACGATCACAGATGAATAGATTCGCTAGCCCTTGGCTAATACGTCGGACCCCTTAGTCGACTGGTTAACGCTGTGGCCCGTGGTGCAGGAGATCCAGGTTCACGCCCTGGCTGCGGCGATTCCCAGGCTGTCCCCCAATTCACTACACTGTCTAGATGTAAGACTGCAAATACCCAGCGTCCATTCTCGGGACATGGGCTGAACCCAGGGATTACAGTGAGGATACAACAGAAACAAGCTCTGTTCCACATCTTAAGGTGTCTGGTTTGTCTCTGAGCCACACACGATGTCCTAAACACAACAACTAGAATCCAGATCAGCACGTCGCAGTTGTGGATATCTGCATGATCACCTGCTAAGAGTTCTGCCAGATTAGAAATGTTTGGTAAAGCAACATTTCAGGTGTAAACCAGTAAGTACAGGATGTTGAAGTAAATACTGTCATCAGAAGTAAATCTGGCTGAAGAGGCTTTGGCTAGGAGCCATGTGAACTCCATATTCTCTCTCAGTGATGCCAAATAACTTTTGCAACATTGCAAGCTGGTTCGTAGAGTTTGTGGAATGGAGGATTTGAACGTCCGCCGTTTCTAATAAAGCAATGTGCTGTTAGCTCATAACCTGCCAAATGTCTCTCCATCTAAAACTTCAGCGTTTTGTGGATAAAAATACTGAATCAAGTCAGTGTTATTTTCGTACTCGTGCATTTTCTCTTTATGCCCTTTACTTTCTGAAATCTGACTACTTTTTCAAACGCACCCAAACCCATTTGTCTCCCTGTTTCTGGACAGTGGTAGGCGTCCCTTCAGATGATGTGTCCGAGGCCGGCTCCTCGGCCCTCTCTCGCCACAGGACCGACATCTGGAGTGCCATCGAGGCTCTCTTCATCCAGGACGGGCCGTTTCTGGTGACACGCCTCACCGTCATGCTCTGCTTCAACGTGGTCCACCAAATGCTGATCTTCTTTGCCATCAAAAACTTCCTGGTGGTCATTCTCAACATCTACCGACTCTGCATCCTCGTTTGCGACCGGGACACCTCCTGAGTTTGCTTGTGGTTACAGCAGGTTGAGTATTAGTGATGATGATACATCATAGGCCAGGTTCAGGAACAACCAAGGCGGTCATTTTGACCATTTTGGATTTTCTAAGTTTAATAACTTCGTGAAAAAACAAGATACAGACCTGCCGCTCCCTGAACGCTCCTAAAATTGTGTGTTTGCATTAAAATGAGTTTTAGAACAATTGCACAAAAAAAAGGTTATGATAAGATCTACCTAAAACGACCATGACCAGTCAAAATGACCACGTGTAATTTGTGTGCGTCATGTCAGTATCTATGACGTGGATTGGTGGCGTCATTTCCTTCGTGAAGTTCATTGTTCTGTCCTAGAAACACACTAGCGTCCTCCGGTACAGACCAATAGTCTCCACTTGATGTGTGATGATGTCCAACATGTCTGGTTACAGACGCCGTCAGACGCACCATGACCACCACCGAGGCGCTGCAGTATTTACAGGCGTTGGACAGCGGCCAGTTTAAACTGTATGAACAGTAGCATTACAGTTGTTAAAATGTTAAGTTTGGTGTCAGTCGCTTCTTAACAGACATACTAACACGTGTAATGCTTTAATATTTCACTTGGGTATTTATCTTGACATTTATCGCTAAGTAGGGCACTACTTACAGCTATTGGGTCGTTGTTTGAGCCTGTTTCAATCTTTATTTTCAGCTCTTTTTTTTACATGTCAGGTTTTATAGGCCTTGTTATGTTTGTTAGATTAGCAATATGTGTCTTCTGTTTGGTTTTTCAGGTTTGCCTTCTTTTTTCGTTGTTTTATTGTTACTTTTTCACAGTAAATATTCAAGTTCAAGTTCTGTTTGTGTTTTAAATTGTTTGAAAGTTAGTATTAAAGTTGTTCAAATGTTAAATTAGATGTCAGTCGTCCTTAACAGTCACACTAACATATGTAATGCATTAACATCTCAACTGGGTACTTATCATAACAGAATATAGAGTTTAAAAGCCGGCGGTCATTTTGACTGCCCATGGTCGTTTTAGGCAGGCGTGAAATCCGGGTCGTTCTAGTGTTAATAAGACGCTGTAAACCTGAATGACATTTGTGTTATACAGATTTAGCTGATTTGCGTGAGACTGGCGTTGAGCGTGTAGGGATTCTGTTGCGCTGCTTGAATCAGCGTGAACGCGGGACCACAGACCAGGACGACCTGCGGCATCTTACATCAGCTTCTGCCAGGACGCGTGTAGGTAGCCACAAAACACTTTCTGCACCTTCAATAACAGTAAGCCCCGGTTCACCGCAAACCTCAGGCAGCTTCATCGGGCCAAGGAGGAGGCCTACAGGGGTGGAGACAGGATCCTGTACAATCAAGCAAGAAACACCCAGACAAGGGAGATCAGAGTAGCCGAAAGGGGCCACGCTGAAAAGCGGAAAATCCGCCTTCCGGCTCATGATCTCAGGTAACGAACGAGAGTCATGGGCTCTTCTCTCACGTTGTGTGGTGGAATGTGGCAATTCTTAATGTAATGTGAAGGCTAATGACCTAATAACAATTAGTTCATGTTAGCATAACGATGATATGAAGTTCAGTTCAAGTTATTTTATTTGTCAAATGCATAACAATACAGTGTGGCAATGAAATGTTTAGGCATCAGTTCAGCCTCAAAAAAGCTTTCAGTCTGGCACCATGTCAGACTACTGCTATAAATTCATGTATTTGACAGAAAAAGGACATGAAAACTTACCAGCGCCAGTAATGAGAGACGACATCAATGAATCACACAACGCAGATGGAAACGTGCGGCGGCAGCCATTTAGTTAAAACAGGAAGAACAATAGAGACTGCAACGCAGGCAGACCGGAAGGGAGGCTTGGTAACTATAGCAACCACAACCAATACTGGCGTCACCCCTTTTTTTCCAAAAGAAAGACCCCCCCCCCTACACACAGTACAAGAATAACACCACAGAACACCAGGCAACATCACAGCTCAGGCCATATAACTAGACCTGTAAGGTAAGACAAAACATTATCACCAGTACACACAACCAACTGGCCTAAAGATCAAAGTCCTCTAAGTGCCGCAGCAAGCGCCGGCGACACTCCGAGCGTCGAGGTGCAGCATCAGGTGCAAGAGCAGCCACACACTCGCCAGGGGAGCTCCCCCCAGGCTCGACCTCGACGGGAGACACAGCCTCATCCCCCCCAGCCTCAGATCGTTATCACAAGGCAGGCAAGGTGCAGGTGGGGGCTCGGCAATGGCTGACGGTATGTCAGGGCAGTGCGGGGCGGGGTTATCCAAGTCCTCATCAGACGCGAAATCGTCCGCGAGGGGTTCAGAGGCCGTAGAGGGACCTTCCACTTTGTAGCAGTCACCCAGCCTGACCCTGTAGGAGTTGAGACCCCGTGAACTTCTGGATATTGCACCATGAACAATTCCACGCTCGTGACGAGGTACTTGTCACGGGCCTTTGACTTATTCCGGTCACCATACTGGTACACCAGTTCACCAGGTCGAATGGCGGGAGGCATGGCCACACGACCAGAGAGCACCTTTGACTTCATGCTGTACGGATGGTTGGTGACACGCTGCGAGTGTTGTTTCAAGATGAGGTCCTGGTCGACCACAGGCAACTGCCTATGGGAGAACTGGTCACGCTGAAGCAGCATTTCATGGGCAGACAATCCACGCGACCTAACACGACTGTTCAGGTTGGCCGTAGCAACAGAGAGTAACAGGGGAGTAACAGCCCTACAGTTAGACTCGAGATGAAGAATCTCCTCCTGAATCTCTTGAACAGCCTTCTCCGCCACTGGGTTCTTATTGACATATTGGCATTGCCCACCTCAACAACTAGTCTGTGCATAGCGAGGGCCCCATCCCCTGCCAATGCAGCAAAACCAGGGGCAGGGTCAGTCCTGATCACAGCAAAGGGGCCGTCGAGAGGGCACAGACCCACACATAAGCGGGTTAAAGCATCCCTGAGAGTGTCTCTGCACTCATCGTCGATGAGACTCTGTCTGAGGTCAGAGCACTCTGCCTTTATGGCAAGCCAGGCCGACCTGTTGGTGAAGGGCAGAGGTAGGATAGGTCCCATGTTCACCTTGTCCTGGAACGGACCCACAGCGCCGTTATATCCTTCAAAGTGGGGATCAAACACTACATCAAACTCTCTATGCAGGGCGCGGAACTCATCTCTGATGTCAGCAGGCATGATGTTATCTGGGTCCAGAGCGAAAAGGTCAGAGGAAAAGGCAGACATGGTCATCGAGGCCGGTTTGGGGGGATCAGCTGGCACGGTGGCGTCACTGAGTGACGGGACATACGTGGTGCGGACACGGCATAGGTGGTGGCTTTTCTGGACCAGCCGCAGCTCGCCAGTGAGATTTGGGGCACGGATCTTCCCGGACACACCCCGTAGCAAAGTTGGGGCAGGCCACTGCTGTGTGTCAGACTGGTCACATGAGACATCGACGTGTGGTTCAACAGCCGGCTCACTGTCCACATTGCACAGCTCAGGAGGAAGCTCGAGCTCGATGTACTCCCCTGGCCACACAGTAGATTTACCCGGAGCACGGAGCACGTGCGCGCGCCGTACGGCATGCCTGTCCATTGGTGTTTGGAGGGTGCCGTAGCGGTATATATCCTCGCCCGAGCAGATGTGGTGTTTGGCTGGTCTGATGGAGACGTTGTTCTTTTTCATAAAGGGAATTCCAGCCAGGATGTCAGATTCGAGATTCTCAAGAACGAGGCCCTCAAAATAGAGGTCATGGCCATTTCTCTAGAAGTGTGTCCATGTCTCTCCCAATACTTTCACAAGGGACGAGCCATCTGCTTGGAATGCGGACTGCGTACTTCCTGTGATGGAAACACCCAGCCTGGTCGCGCATGAGGCCCTCATCATGTTGCCTGTTGCCCCACTATCAACGATGAGACGCACAGGGCAGTGTCCATGGAAGGCATCGAGGTAAGGGGACTGTTTGATAAGTACACGTTTCACACCATTAGATGGCGCTGGCTCCCCACTAACGCACTCCTCTACCTCATCATCAGTCTCGACCTGCTCTCCCAAAACCTGGCGCGACTTTGCCATGTACATTTTATCTTAGGGGGTCAGAAAGGAACATTTGCTGAGGAAGTGATTATCAAGCCTGCCGGCACATTTACAAAGGGGACATGACCTCCTTGTCCGGACAGGGATGGACTGCGTTGACTTGGGGAGTTCAGACACAGCCCCGGTGCACTGAAAGCCATAATGTAGATGAATAGCTTGCCATATGCTGTCAATAGATGTGGAGTTCCTGACTATGCTGTGACGAGAGATTACAGGACAATAATTGGCTATCTGTCCCAACATTAGCTCTAACATGGCTACCTTCTGTTCTTTATTGCGACGTCGGGGCGCGGGAATATCTTCACCGTCATCTGTGAATCCCCGGACAGGGGACGTTTTAGACTTCTTCTCCTTCTCCACGCCATCGAGCAGGAAGGGGGCAAACCCGGCGTCGAGCGACAGTATATAAAGCAGGTTCTGACGCCAGTTCTCAAAAGAATTCACCGTCTCGGTCTTTGTTAAACACCACTGCTTCGGTGCTCTGTGTGTCACCATGCTGTCCACTTCAGGGCTCTCAAGTCTCACGCATTGGGCGTGAGACACACGCATTTCAACTCGTTCACACGCTCATACGCCACACCTTGTATTTCTCACGCAGAGGACCAGGGTAACGCCCACCAAGTTGCGCCGCTATTTTTTATAACAGTGGAACAGGTAGGAATCAAGTGGATTCCCCATAGCGTTGAGAAGGGCCTGCCATGCACCAGCCAATCAAATTAAAGAATATAGCTGCCGAACAGCCAATCAAATAATAGCATTGCTGTAAGATTTAGATATTCCCGCTACAACAGCTTGACAGAAGAGGACAGCTATCTACTAACGTAGTCACAAATCCGAAGTAGGACGACGACGACGTGGGAGAAGACCATATCCTATGTGTACAGTAAGTTATCTCGTCATTTGAGATAACTTGTCTCTTTTTACTCTCTATGAATATTGTGTCCAGGCAGGTGGTTTAACCAGAGTGTGTGAACTAGCCTAGCTAGCTTAGGGTGACCAAACGGCCTCTTTTCCCCGGACATGTCCTGGGGGGGCGGGTTAGAAATTCATGAAAATGTCCGGTTTTCTGTGGTAGGTTTGCGTGTTGCTGAACTGTTATATATTGTATTTTTACCGATCTCAAGCAAGCCAGCTGCTTTATCAGCGACGTCAATGGCAAGACACTACTACGTGTTGCCTAGCAAAAAGTGCAGAGGAGTCTGTGAGGTGGAGAATCTGCAGCGGTCAGTATTTAAAGTTTAAACATTTCAAACGTCACAGAATTTAAAACGACTTCCCCTGAAACTAAACTAAGATATTGATATTATATTAATTTCTGGCGTTAGGTGATGTTAGCTAATTGTTGATAATTAAACAACTTTAATGTTGGTGAAAATTCCTCTCAAAAGCAAATGAAGACATCTGATCCTTTTTAAAGAAGAACCAAAGTGTCAGTAACTGTTTACACATGATTAACTGAGAATGTTCTGTAATTAATCCAAATATTAATCTTTGAAATTAGTGTGAGAATTATTTACTATTTAATGCCAACCCTTCCTTTTCCATTAGTGGCTCAAGAGCAGAGTTATTATAGTATATGTGACATTAATGTGCTGCTACTTGTATTGTAGTAAAACATGAGTATAATTTATAAGCTATAAACTAGTCACAGCTTGTCCAACTGATTTGTTTGACTGTCAGGCATCATTTTATTCTGAAAATCCTGTCAGCAGCAGCCTGAGCAGCACAGATACACACACATAGGTGACCTGCAGCCTCTCAGGTGAGCTCTGACGTCATAGTGAAAGATCTGAGATCTTAGTTCAGGAGTTGAATGAAAGAAAAATAATCCAAAGTTTTTGAGATAGTGTGAGCATCACTGTGGGTCTGTGTCATGAAATACACAAACTGAAAGCCAGAATCTCAGGTGAGGTTAGAAAAGCTCACAGCAGCTGTTACAGAGCAGCACATCACCTACAGGTTTCTATACATTTATGTTATTATAACATTTCATGTGACAGAAGTTATGTTATTTTTAAATGTTAAGTGTGGTCTCAGATTTAAGTATTCTATCAAAATAAAATGTAAAAATCAGAGAAAAAGCCATGATAATAATGTTATATGCAGGTCAGCACATGCATATTCATGAGTGAACATGTTGCAAGTGAGACTCTTTATGTGCCTGGAAGAGAAAAGAGAGACAGAGAGCAGTTAAGTTAAAACCAAACCTACACCCACGGGACCATTAAGCATGTACTTAAATAATATAAATAATAATTGTCTATCCATACAGAGGAGGCCTACTTTAAATATATTCAAATTATAAGGTATCTTTGAGTAAACTCCGAGTATCATTGAAGTATCTCGAGGCTGGGGGCAAAGTGTCCTCTTTTCTTGGAACGCCAAATATGGTCACCCTAAGCTAGCCAGTTGAATCCCTGCAGATTTCAGCAGCTATACTGACGCTTGTTTTTTAGTCTTAGTTCAGGACCCATTATTCATAAAGCTTTTCTCTTAGGCCACCACTAAGAGTACTGATAAATTGCACTTAAAGTTTTTAGTTTTTTCTTAAGAGTAATTCATTCATTTCTTAAGAGTAATTCACTTCATATAATTTACTGTTTTTTTTTTCCTGGTTGTTATGAGCTCTCCATTTCCATGGAAATACATTTGGAATGTTCAAAAGAGTGAGATTGCTGAGCTTGGTGTTTTACTGAGAGACACATTGTAACCTGACATCAACCCTGTGGTTTGTATTCATAGTGAACATGTATACGGGCTATTTGTATTTGTATGAATTTATGTGTCATTTATCAGATCAGACCCCCGTCCCCACCCCAACCAAACCCCCACCACCAAAATCTCACTCTGAACTCAGTTCACAACTTGAGAGCCCTGCCACTTAGCTAGCACAACTGTGTCTGAGCTAGCTAGCCCAGCCGCGGCGTCTGGTGGTAGACGTAGTAACTACCCTGGGATTCCCCTGGAAGGGCTACCGCCATTAGTTCGGTAAATATCGGTCCTCGGGACGTAAGTCTGGTAAGCGCTGCCACCACGCCAGTAATGAGAGACGACATCAATGAATCACACAACGCAGATGGAAACGTGCGGCGGCAGCCATTTAGTTAAAACAGGAAGAACAACAGAGACTGCCACGCAGGCAGACCGGAAGGGAGGCTTGGTAACTATAGCAACCACAACCAATACTGGCGCAGCGTCACACGGCGATGTGGCGTCGCACACGGCCTCTAGCACTGCGGGCGCTGGTTTTAACGCACCGGTCACGCAGCCCGGCTTTTAATTCCTTCCTTCCTGCACCACTTTTTGACGGTTCTTTTCTATGATCTCTATAATCCTTCTTTACCTTCTTCAGTTTGGGATTTGTTCCGTTGTTCAACTGAAGCTTCCACTCTGCACTCGCTCTCGTTTTCTCAAAATGGCGGCGCATTTCGGCAAATGCTCCGCGGTAGCCCCGCCCATAGCCACTGACGTCAGCGTTTCCATCTGGGAGAGAAAAAAAAAGTTCTAGAATTTGGAAACGTTCTATTGGAGACACATTCCACGGTGTGAAACGTCGGTCAAGCAGCACACGACTAAACACAAGCGAGGAGGACGGCGACAGAAATGAGACTTGTGAGAAAGTGGAGGGATAAGAAGATGGTTGGCGTTAAGAGTCAGTCAGGGCAGCCTGGCAATCCAAGAAACAAGCCCGGAGGCCTTCTTGAAAGCCGTTTGAACCAGTTCAGTAAGACAGAACGTTCACCGGCAGATCGGGTTCTGCAGCCTGCATGCCTGCAAATTACTGTGCAGGGAGACAACAGCAGACAGGTGGGTTGACGTGACCGAGCCTAAAGAAAACTCAAACTGTTAAATAAACATTTGCATTAGAGCAGCGGTCACAGGGAGTTGAATTATATTAACCGACTGGTACGAAGGCAGTATGCCATCAGACTAAAACTGAAGGAATCTGTCTGACCTTCCATTTTCTCGACAGCCGTGCATCCAATCGACTTCACACTATTGCTGAGGACCCACGGACGTACAGAGTCGAGTGTGAAGTTGTTCGGATGCACAGTTGTGTTTTATATTAACATAGATTCACCGCGGCAGTAGGATCTCATTGATGGCTGCTTTATTTGAAGGTTTTTTTTTTAATTATTTAACAATTTCAAATTTACAAACAACATGGCCCTGTGATGGCCTGGCGGCCTGTCCAGGGTGTCTCCCCGCCTGCCGCCCAGTGACTGCTGGGATAGGCTCCAGCATCCCCGCCACCCTGAGAGCAGGATGAGCGGTTTGGATAATGGATGGATGGATGGATGGATGAATGGCAATAACATTTCTATATTAGAACAGTAGGACCAGGTGCACCCAAAGGAAAGAGAAAAAAAGGGGGGAAATTAAAAGAGACAAGAGGTTGAAATAACATCAATATATAAAACACATAAAAATAACAGGGCTAGGGTTGTTTTTTTCGTAAATTATATTCTTCTATTATACTACAAAGTTTCACTTCACTCTCAGATTCCTCTATATCACCTCTACTTCCATCTCATTCATAAGCCTCTCCCACACTTTCTCCACAGCCGGTCTTCTCAGTTCTTCCCCTCTTAAACATCTATACATCACTCTCATTTTCACACTCACCAGACTCACTCTCCTCTCTCCTTCTCCCACATACATTTCTATCTCCCCTTCACTAATCAAACTGCACTAATCAAACACGTTCAATGACATCAAGCGAAGTATATTGTTGGCTAAGGTATGAGTACAAAGGGTAGCTATTTTATGAAAAAGGACATTGTTTGTTATTACAGGTCAATAAGAGAGAGCAGATGAGGGAGGAATCCTCACATTGCAGCAAGAAAGAAGAAGAAGAGAGGGGGAGCTCATTTCACCAGAGCAAAGAAAATGACACAACCCCGCTGCTAAGCCGGGCAGGCATGTCTCAACTCATTGAAGAGCTCCAAATGAAGAACCTCATGCTGCAACAAACTCTCAAGGAGACCAAGACCAGCCTCAAGAGATGTGAGGAAGAAAGGTCTCTTCTGAAAACGGAAAGATGCCAGGTGGAGGAGGCCATTAGAGAACGGGGTCTCCTTGATCCTGAAGAGGTGCAAAGAACCTTTAATGAGAGGGAGGCCAGGTTCAAGGCCAGGGAGATGGACCTGTTATCCCTCCTGGAGAAAAAGGACCTCTGTGTTCAAGAAGCTGTCCTCAAAGTTGAGGAGATGGACAAAAAATTAAAAGAAATGGAGGACAACTGTAAGAGCTGTGAGGAGAAGGTGACCCTAATGAGCAACAAGACACTCCTCCAGAAAACACAAGTCCTCAAAAAAGAAGCACCCCTAAGGGCAGAGGAGCCATATGCAGCTCCTCCTCACAATCAAGAGGCTCAGACCCTGATATCTGAGTTGTCTCAGCAAGAGGAGAACGAGGAAAGGACAACAGTTGCCCTCGACCAGGCCACACAGGAATCTGACAGCCACCTCCAGCAGAGGCAGGAGGAGGAAGCCTCTCTCCCTACAGCCATTGATGAGGTAGAGCAGTCTATCAGGACATGGCTGATGAAGCGGTGGTCAGAGAAGAGATTTGTGAAGAAGAGATGGGAGGTAATAATAATAACTTTATTTATATAGCACTTTCCTCAAACAATGTTACAACATGCTTTAGAAAGAAAGAAAACCAGACAAGACAAAAATAAGTGTAAGACCAGATAAGTAATAGTAAAATAAATATAATAAATAAAAATAAATATCAAATATTTGTGAAAGCTTTCATAAAAAGAAAACTTTGAAGACCAGATTTAAGGTAGAGACTTGGTTAGTCTTAGTTCAACAGGAAGAGAGGTCAATAGTGTGGGGGCTCTAACAGCCAAAGCCCCGTCACCCTTTGTGACAAACCGAGACCTGGGAGTAACCAGCAGGGCTCCATCTGCAGGTCTTAATGGTCGAGAGGGTGTATGCCAGGTCAATAAATCACAAATGTATGTAGGAGCAAGACCATTGAAAGCCTTAAAAGTGACCAGTAACATTTTAAAATCAATTCGAAACATAACGGAACCGGTGTAGGGCAGGAGTGATATGGTCATGCCTCTTTGTCCCGGTAATGAGCCGAGCAGCGGCGTGCAGTACCACCTGCAGACGGTGGGGGGAGCCCTGGCTGATACCCGAGTAAAGTTACAATAGCCAAGCTGAGAATGGATAAAAGCATGTGCAACTTTTTGCAGATCGGCAATTGATAAAAATGACTTAATTTTATCTTGATTTTAGGTAGACAGATGGGCAGAGAATAGATGGAGAAACCCCCACCAGAAAAGATGTATGGCGAAAAGATGGGCAGCGAGAATGTTGGCCAAGAAAGACAAGGAGGACAGGATCGCATGGCAAAGGACAGTTGCCTCCCCTAACTTCAGATGACTTCACATAAACACACCTGTGCACTCCCCCAATTCCTAATCAAATAAATGTATATATTCAATTCAATTCAATTCCAAACTTTATTGCAGACTCAGGGTCCATAACAAAGACAAATGGCTAAAAGACAACCCCTAGACAATACACAGATCAAACACACAATAAAATAACATAAATGGAACAAGTCAGTGTCTTAGAAGAAGGCAGCTATACCAGTGGTCCCACTGCCCTGATTGGTAGTGTGGCACTGAATCTTATATTAGTTAAACTCGTGATGATTACATTATCAGAGTCATTGAGCCGGCAGATAAATGTATACATGAGATTTCTTAGAAGAGCCTGAAAGGTGTTGACTCCTGCAGCCACAAACATCTCACTTGTACTACACCATCTGTCTTTTTAGTAGTATTCTCACTGCATCATATAAGCTACTCATACTCTCTGTAAGCTTGCTTTTTTGTAGTTTGACCACAGGTGTGCAGTATAAAGTGGTGTACAATATGTAGTTTGACCACAGGTGTGCAGTATAAAGTAGTGTACAATATGTAGTTTGACCACAGGTGTGCAGTATAAAGTGGTGTACAATATGTAGTTTGACCACAGGGGGGCAGTATAAAGTGGTGTACAATATGTAGTTTGACCACAGGTGTGCAGTATAAAGTGGTGTACAATATGTAGTTTGACCACAGGTGTGCAGTATAAAGTGGTGTACAATATGTAGTTTGACCACAGGGGGGCAGTATAAAGTGGTGTACAATATGTAGTTTGACCACAGGTGTGCAGTATAAGGTGGTGTACAATATGTAGTTTGACCACAGGTGTGCAGTATAAGGTGGTGTACAATATATAGTTTGACCACAGGTGTGCAGTATAAGGTGGTGTACAATATGTAGTTTGACCACAGGGGGGCAGTATAAAGTGGTGTACAATATGTAGTTTGACCACAGGTGTGCAGTATAAAGTGGTGTACAATATGTAGTTTGACCACAGGTGTGCAGTATAAAGTGTTGTACAATATGTAGTTTGACCACAGGTGTGCAGTATAAAGTGGTGTACAATATGTAGTTTGACCACAGGTGTGCAATATAAAGTGGTGTACAATATGTAGTTTGACCACAGGTGTGCAGTATAAAGTGGTGTACAATATGTAGTTTGACCACAGGTGTGCAGTATAAAGTGATGTACAATATGTAGTTTGACCACAGGTGTCCAGTATAAAGTGATGTACAATATGTAGTTTGACCACAGGTGTGCAGTATAAAGTGGTGTACAATATGTAGTTTGACCACAGGTGTGCAGTATAAAGTGGTGTACAATTTGTAGTTTGATCACAGGTGTGCAGTATAAGGTGGTGTACAATATGTAGTTTGACCACAGGTGTGCAGTATAAAGTGGTGTACAATATGTAGTTTGATCACGGGTGTGCAGTATAAAGTGGTGTACAATATGTAGTTTGACCACAGGTGTGCAGTATAAAGTGGTGTACAATATGTAGTTTGACCACAGGTGTGCAGTATAAAGTGGTGTACAATATGTTGTTTGATCACAGGTGTGCAGTATAAAGTGGTGTACAATATGTAGTTTGACCACAGGTGTGCAGTATAAGGTGGTGTACAATATGTAGTTTGACCACACGTGTGCAGTATAAGGTGGTGTACAATATGTAGTTTGACCACACGTGTCAGTATAAAGTGGTGTACAATATATAATGTGACCACAGGGGGCAGTGTAAAGTGTTGTACAATATACTCTGAACAGAGACATCTTCACACTAACTGAACACATACCAAACTTCAGTGACAGAGTGTGCGCTTGTGCATACATCATGCAGCTTTGCCTATAAATATCATCATCGTCTGTCATTTGTTCAGTAATATAGTGTCCAAGATATTTCACCTTATTACATACTAAAAGATTATTATCAGACAATTTAAGATCAGGAAATTTTAGAAGATTGAACTCTTTGGTTCTGCAGATCATGACAACACTCTTACTAGCATTGTATTTGATATCATGCTCCACACCATATACCCAACATATCTCAAGGAGCTGCTGGAGACCAGCGCTAAAGGCACTAAGGACAAGGTCATCTGCATACATAATATGGTTCACCAAGTTATTAGCAATCGTGCACTCAGTGTTACAGGCTTTCAACTGCTTGGACAAATCATCAATATATAAATTGTAGCGAACTGGAGACAGAGTTCCCCCTTGTCTGACACCACTGCTAACCCCAAATGGGGCTGAAACACTATTACCCCATTTCACTTGCATGGTCTGGTGGGCATACCAATAAGACAGAATTCTCACAATGTATTTAGGCACCCCTCTTTGACTCAATTTAACAAACAACTTTCTGTGATTAACAGGGTCATAAGCTTTAGAAGCATCAGCACATAAGAACCAATGAGTTTTGGCCTCTGTATTTGTTAATAATTTCCTTTAAGACATATATACATAAGTCAGTGCCATGTTTAGCTTTAAAACCAAACTGGTTATCTGTGGAGTTGATAAACTCATGCCCTCTATCCAGCAGGATTCTTTCTAGGACTTTTGACTTTGTATGCTGGCTAGAGCTATAGGCCTGTAGTTCTCAAGGCTGCATACTGAACCAGCTTGGTCCTTAATGACTGACACTAACAGTACAGACAACACTGAGTCTGGTAACAAGCCATGGACCATAAAGCCAGCAAAACAGATAGCAAGGAAAGGAGCTATCCTCGGACTGGCATATTTCAGTTATTCAGCAGTAACATGATGTAAACCACTTGCCTTGTTAACAAACAGCTTGTGTAGAGCTTGGTACACCTCGTGTGACATCATCACCACCATCACTCTTAATATTGCCCACCTTAAACCGATCACTCTGGACACAGTTGAATAAGGTACTATAATGTTGTCGACATAACTCAGCAATATTGTCTGTACCAGAGATACCATCAACAGTGCATGGTAGAGATGATTTATACTTGGTGAGAGCTCTCACTTCTTTCAAAAATTAGAGAAGAGAAGAGTTTGCAATAGTCATTAGCCATAATCAATTAAGTCATCAATTAGTCATAATCTATACTCTGTCATTTATACTCGATAATCTCGTCGGCAGAACAGTGGTTGGTAAATTCATTGAGACAGAAAACCAACCCGCCATCCACTACAGGTTGTGAAGCACTCAACTTAAAGGCAACTAATTGTAAACTAAGGCAAAAAGATGAGTTTTACGTTTGGATTTAAAGGACTCAACAGACTCTGATGGTCTGATGGCAGCAGGCAGGTTATTCCACAACAATGGAGCCCGATAGGAAAAGGCTCTGCTGACACCAGCTGACTTCTTTTTAACTTTGAGTACACACAGGAGCCCTGTATTTTGAGAACGAAGAGCTCGAGATGGCATGTAAGGTTTAAGGAGATCAGACAGGTAGGATGGGGCAAGCCCATTTAGGATTTTATAAGTCAGCAGAAGCACCTTGTATTCTGATCTAACATGGATAGGAAGCCAATGAAGGGAGGCAAGAATTGGTGTAATATGGTCAAATTTCCTAGTTTTAGTTAGGATTCTAGCAGCAGCTTTCTGAACCATCTGAAGACTTTTGGTACTAGAATGTGGCAGACCTGAGAACAGAACAGTAAAGTAATCAAGTCTGGATGAAACAAATGCATGTATTAGAATCTCTGCATCAGCTATGGAGAGAAAAGACCGAATTTTAGCTACGTTACGTAAGTGAAAAAAGGCAGTCTTGGTGATTTCTTTAATGTGCTTATCAAAGGAAAGGCTGGGATCAAACGTAACACCAAGATTTTTGGCTGCCACACTTTGTGAAACCACAGAGTTGTCGATTGTTATCGTTACTTGATCAAATTGGTGTCTGTGTCTAGCAGGTCCAATGACTAGCATCTCGGTTTTATCTGAATTTAAAAGCAGAAAGTTAAGTGACATCCAGTTTTTCCCAGTGGCCAAGCAAGCCTCTGTTAGTTAGTGATTTGAGTATGATCATCAGCCCTTATAGGCACATACAACTGAGTATCATCACCATAGCAATGGAAATTTATTCCATAACTGCATATAATTTGGCCAACAGGTGTAATATAAAGAGAGAAAAGTAGAGGGCCAAGAACTGAGCCCTGAGGCACACCATATTTAACATCAGAAATTTTTGATATAATGTTATTATAGCAGACACAATGTGTTCTTCCAGATAAATAGGACTTAAGCCAAGAGAGAGCTAAGCCAGAGACACCAAAATTACAATTTAATCTATCTAAAAGTATACAGTGATCAGTGGTGTCAAAGGCTGAACTGAGGTCCAGTAGTAGAAGCACAGAAGTGGAATCAGAGTCGATAGCCAGTAGAAGATCATTTACCACTCTGGTCAGAGCAGATTCAGTGGAGTGACAGGGCCTGAAAGCCGACTGAAAAGGTTCATATAGATGGTTTTCTTTTATGTGGGTCAAAAGTTGTTGATACACAACTCTCTCTAGCACTTTAGAGAAGAATGGAAGATTAGAGACTGGTCGATAGTTATTAAGAGACCCTGGATCAAGGTGCGGTTTTTTAAGTAGAGGTTTAACCACAGCTGTCTTCAAACTGCTGGGAACAATGCTAGTAGTAAGAGATAAATTAACAATGTCTAGCATTGTAGGTCCAAGAAAAGGCCAGAGGTCTTTAAACAGTTTTGCTGGCAAGGGATCAAGTAGGCAAGCAGTTGGTTTAGAAGCTGACACGAACTTAGTCAAAGTATCAAGAGAGATAGTCTCAAAAGCTGTAATAACTGGAACTGTCAGTGACTCATTGTGTAGATATGAATTTAGTATGACAGGATCTGCAGGAGTAGATGGAGTTGAAGAACTAATTTTGTTTAAGATCTCATCAACCTTATTGCAGAAAAAATCTAGAAATTCATGGGCTGTGAATGGTGAGCAGCTAATAGACGACTGCTTTTTAGTAAGTTTAGATACAGTGTCAAAGAGAAATCTGGGGTTATGTTTATTAATATTTATGAAGTGAGAGAGATACGACGTTTTTGCAGTAGATAAAGCACGCTTGTATTTCAATAAATACTCGTGCCACGATAGGTAAAAAGCTTCCAATTTTGATTTTCGCCATTTACGTTCCAGTCTCCTGCTGGTCCGCTTAAGAGCATGTGTCTCATCATTATACCAGGGTGTAGGCCTCTTTAGTCGCCTAGCTCTGGTAGTGACAGGTGCAACTGAATCGAGGAGACTAGACAGGGCCACATTTAAGTCACTAGTGAAATTTTCAACAGAGTCATTTACCACAGTGAAAGGAGCCAAGACTTCAGGCAGCTGCTGGCCAAATGCAGCTACAGTGGAGGGACCGATATGGCGAGTGGCAATTACGTCTGTGCTGACATTAACTGGACAGGCCAGTAATGCTTCAAATTTGATGAGAAACTTATCAGACACAGCAGATGTGGTTGGTAAGACATTCAGATCAGAAAGAGCTATTCCTTTAGATAAAACCAAATCAAGGGTGTTACCACTGCAATGAGTCGACTCTTGAGCAACTGAGTGAACCCAAAAGTATCAACTAGTGCCAGAAAGGCTTTACTTAGAGGATCAGCAGCCTTATCCAGATGAATATTGAAATCACCTAGGATTAGAATCTCATCAGAGTGAGTAACAAGGCCTGAGACAAATTCTCCAAATTCTTCAAGAAATAACGAGTAACAGCCAGGAGGCCGGTAGAGTATCACAATTTGGACTGAGCCGAGTCTATTCACAGCTGAGGGAGATGGACCAAGAATAAGAGACTCAAAAGACTGGAATTTAGATTCAAGTCTAGAAGTCAGATTGAAAATAGATTTATATATTAAGGCAACACCCCCACCTTGTTTATTTGCCCGAGCTACATGGGCATAAGTACAGTCAGGTGGGGAAGCTTCATTTAAGGGAAGGAAAACATTTGGTTTCAGCCATGTTTCACATAACCCAATCATATCAAAAATATGTTCAAGAATCAGATCATTTATTAGTAAGGCTTTGGTAGACAGTGATCTGATATTTATGAAACCAAGTTTAAACGTATTGTGGAAGTGATCAGTAGTAGGCAGAGCTCTAGAGCTACCAATAGGTGAAAGATTAATTGGAATTAGACTCCTTGTTGAGAGTTTTGGCCAGCAATGCTTTGGACGATATGTGGTCACGTTCTTGATAACATTAGCTGTTTGGTTTTGTAGATTATTAGGTACTTTGTTGCACATCTCACCACTACCAGCGGTAGGAATAATTACTAGATTATTGTGATTCACACATTTAGGAGAGGAGAGCTTGGGAGCAATACAGCAGGGTAGGGAGACAGTCTCAACGTTATAGACCAAGCTATCAGGCTGATAATCTACACTATGAGAAATTCCCTGACTAATCAAATTAACTAAACTACTTGACCCCACATCCGCACTAGATTTAAACCTAGCAGGTTCTCTAATCACCTGCAACCTGCTAAATGATAAGTTCCTAGTGTCAAACTAAACGTAAACAGCTATCTATATTGCTAGACAAAAGAGTGGCGCCGTCCCCAGTAGGGTGAATGCCATCCGCTTTCAGCAGGTAAGGGCGGCCTCAGAAAGAAGGCCAGTTATCAACGAAGCCGAATCCCTGCTCTTTACAGTAACGCGCCAGCCAGCGGTTCATTGAGGTGATTAGCAGGATTAATTCCTAGCAGTTTCTGAGCCATGGAATCTGCCCTCACGGCTTGCTTATTTTGACAGACGAAGCGAATGGTGTACTTGTATCTTGCATTAGTGAGCTTCTTGTGTTCAAGCTCAGGCCCTTATCTTGGTCTGCCTGCCATAGCCCATGATTTAAAGGCTTCACGGGCTTCTTCGTGATACCCAGCTACATACTTGTTCTAAACAAGCCTGATGTTATGTGTCTTACTTTTATATTTATAGTAGGGCTTACTACCTTCATACAGAGCACTATCAATATCATCATACATGCAGCAGAGATCTCTCCTATGCCTCATATCCTTACAATTAATGTCTCTGCACATAACTGCATCTCTGAGCAGATGTATATTAGCAAGGTTTCATCTGTATGGGCATGATAGGCTAAGATGTCCTCCTTTGTAAGAGTTGACCAGTCCAACCTTCCTGTATCATCACTATCTCTATTACTAGCTAGCACAGGTAGATGTTCAACATTTATAGCCATAGCAAGAGGTATGTGGTCAGTCGTTGCTGCCCCATACATAATACCCATAACTCCCCAACGAGGCATGTGCATCAGCAGTGCAAATACAGTGGTCCAGCCATGATGTAGTGTGCCAGGCCTCACATATGTATGTATAACTATATGTAGGCAACAAGACCTTGCTTGACAATATAAGATTATTATCTTGACAAAACTGAGCCACGTGACTAGCAAATAATTAATTGCTGTCTGATATATCCACATTCAAATCCCCAATGACATACACACTGGAAGAAGTATTATCTTGTATAAAGGAATTGATGGATGCAAGCCTATTTAAATATTCATCCTCATTCTGCCGGAATTCATAGGGTGTATACACTTTTAGGATAAAGAGTTCCCTGTCATTGTGAGTAAACTGTATTTAAATGCACCAGTCAACACCAAGCCTAACCACATTTATCAATGAGTTGAGTTTCTTATTCCATAGAATTGCCACACCTCCTGGTATCCTGCCTCTGACTATTCCCATGCCAAGGTCTGTTGTAGACTCCCCAGCCCCATGAAAGTTCTCATTGAAGGAGTTTAGTTTTTCCAGCTCTTGATTTGCTAAAAATGTCTCTTGCATACATAGTATGTCACAGTTCTCCAAAAGGTTTTCAACAGCTATGCGACGAGCTTTATCCCCTGCGCTCTGGCCCAGACGCAGGCCACGACAGTTGTATGACAAAACCCGAATGGTCATTTAGCAAGACTAGTGAGTGCCCATATCACCAGCAGGCATACTCATCCCCCCCCCCCCGCAACAAAAGCAGTGTTAAACCCGATAACGCCACCCCTGCATGGCTCATAATAGCACCGGACAAGCGCCCCTTCAGGCCAGAGCTCCGGATTGTACATTTCACCAACCTCATTGCATTCAGCAGATATTAAATGAGCCGAATCTACTATGTAGAGTCAATCTTTTGACAGATAACATCATGGCCAAGTTTATCTTTAACATACCCTGATAGAGTTTCAGCATCTAAGTCTGGTTTGAAATTGGTGGCAAAAACACTTGCCAGCTTCGTCTTTACAACCTTGATATTACTGATCCAGAATCTTGTTCCTGCCCCTTGGTCGATGGTTTCGCAAAAAGACTCTGTCTCCAGGTCTGATGAGAGCCCTACGTGCCTTATGGTCATATATCCTCTTGTGCTTCTGAGAAGCTTCCTGTGATGTTTTGATGCTTGAGCACCCATCTATCCCCCAAAAGTCTCACCAACTTCTACCACTGTAGCATAGAGAGCATCCAGATCAACTGCATCGCAGTGTGATACCGCAACTGCACGTCAGTAGACCAGAAATCTCTGCAGTGGGTCATCAAGGCGGCCCAGCATATCACCGGTGCCAAGCTCCCAGCCATAGAATACATTTATCACAAACGTTGCCTTCGAAGGGGTCTCAGCAGCAGCAGATATCCACCCACCCCAACCATGGACTGTTCTCCCCCCTGTGCTCTGAGAGGCACTACAGGAGCCTCAGAGCCCACACTACCAGGCTCAAAAATAGCATCTTTCCACAAGCTGTTGGCCACCTGAACCTGGCTACCCACTGAATGTCTGTGGATATTTTTAAACATTTTGTACTCGTGATCCAAAGGAGTTGAATCAAGTGCAACTGGACTTGGTATATATCCGTGAAGACGTTTCGCCTCTCATCCAAGAGGCTTCCTCAGTTCGTGCCTTTCTCACTAGACCAAGCTAGTCTGACTGGCTGGTGAGGAGACTCAGAATTATCCTCAGGGAGTCGTTGTCAGAACTATTGATATGCGTGGCTCTTTTGTGTCCCGATGTTTGGCCACGCCCGTCGCCATCGGAGCTATTGATTTGCATTTGTTTAGCAGCGACGGTCGTTGGGGGTGTTAGTTTCGACTTCATTATTCAGTGGTCATGAGAGTCGTTTTGGAGCCGTTAGTGACCGACTGTTGTTCTTGGAGGCTAGGCTTCTTGAGTCTCCTGGGTAGAGACGAAAGGATTGTAAGTGGGCGAAAGGCGGTGTCGCAGACCTCCTCTGTTGAGGGATGGTTTTTCCAGTTTCGCATAGATGGCTTCTTTCACTCCTCTTTCAAACCATCTATCTTCTCTGTCCAAAATGTGTACGTTGCTGTCCTCGAAGGAGTGTGTCTTCTCCTTTAGGTGTAGATAGACTGCTGAGTCTTGTCCTGAGGAGTTTGGCCTTCTGTGTTGGGCCATCCGTTTGTGTAGTGGTTGATTGGTTTTTCCTATGTATAGGTCAGTGCAATCCTCATTGCATTGTACAGCATACACCAGATTGCTTTTCCGGGTGTGTGGTACACGGTCTTTGGGATGAACCAGTCTTTGTCGGAGTGTGTTGCTGGGTTTGAAGTATACTGGGATGCGGTGTTTGTTGAAAATTCTCCTGAGTTTCTCGGAGACCCCAGAAACATACGGGATGACTGTGCTCTTCCTTCTGTTCCTTTTCTCCTTGTCGCTCACCTGGTTGGTCTTTCTGGAACGTGTTGCAGTTTTCACAAAGGTCCAACTGGGGTAGCCGCAGGTTTTTAAAGCTCCCCTCAGGTGTTTGTGTTCTTCTCGTTGGGCCTGAGTGCTGCTGGGCACATTGTCAGCTCTGTGTTACAGAGTTCTGATGACGCTCAGTTTGACTTCCAGAGGGTGGTGTGAGTCGAAAAGTAGATATTGGTCTGTGTGTGTACGTTTCCTGTAAACCCCAATGTGGAGGCTCCTGTCTTCCCCAATGTGGACGTCACAGTCCAAGAAGGGCAAACTGTTGTTCTTTACGTCTTCCCTTGTGAACTTAATGTTCTCGTCCAGTGAGTTGATGTGTTTGGTAAACGCTTGCACCTCTTGTGTTTGGATTTTGACCTATGTGTCGTCCACATATCTAAACCAGTGGCTCGGAGGTGTTCCTCTGAAGGAGTTCAGGGCCCTGTGTTCTACCTCTTCCATATATAAGTTGGCCACAATGGGCGATACTGGTGAGCCCAACGCACAGCCGAGTTTCCGTCTGTAAAACTGGCCCCTGAATTGGAAATATGTAGTGTTCAGGCAAAGGTCCAGTAGTTGGCAAAACTGGTCTGGGCTGAGGTTGGTCCTATTGTGGAGGGTGTCGTCCCGTAGCAAATGTTGCCTCACAGTTTCCAAAGCCTCCATGGTTGGGATGCAGGTGAATAACGAGGTCACATCGTAGGATACCATGGTTTCATCCGGTTCCAGTTTTACGCCTTGGACCTTGTCCACGAAGTCAATGGAGTTTTGGATATGGTGAGGTGTTTCGCCCACTAAAGGGGTCAAGATGTTGGCTATATGTTTGGCAATGTTGTACGTGACCGAGTTTATGCTGCTGACGATGGGCCTGAGGGGGGTTCCATCTTTATGGATCTTAGGGAGTCCATATATGCATGGAATGTTATCGTGTGGGTAGAGACGGTGGTATTGTATCCGATCAATGGTTCCTCCTTTCTGTAGTTTCTGTAGGTACTCTATTATTCTCCTCTTGTAACCACTAGTAGGATCGCGTCTCAGAGGTTCATAGGTGTCGGTGTCGCTGAGTAATGACGTGATCTTGGCATGGTAGTCTGTTGTGTTGAGGATAACCGCCCATCTCCCCTTACAGTGATGTTTTCGTTCTTGCTCAGGGCTGTCACGGCTTTCCTTTCCTCCATGGTTAGGTTGGAAGGAGGGAGTTTCGCATTGGACAGAGCTGCTGATACCTTTAACCTAAGCTGTTCTGCCTCAGTTTCCATTAGCTTGTTTTTCCTTATGGCTGATTCTGTGGATGTGATGAGGTCAACTGTAGGTAGTTGTTTGGGTGTCATGGCGAAGTTCAGTCCTTTGGCTAAGACCTCCTTCTCTGATTGGGAAAGTACCTTGTCCGACAGATACTTGATCAATCTGTTCTGCATTCTGTTTTGTGTGGGATGTTCTGTCTTTTGTCTCCAGGTAAGTATGTCTGCTTGGCTAGTGTTGTTGGTTCGTCGCTGTAAGTTTTGAAACTTCCTTGTCTGCCTTTCTTTAGTTTTGTGCTGTTGAGATAGTTGGGGTTTCTTGGTGAAATCAGTGATCCTCTCCAAGACTTAACCAGGCAAGTGGGATGTTATTTGCTGGAGTAGTTGGTCAGATTTCTCCTTCTGCCCTTCAATAGTGAAATGGACCTGTCTCACTCTTTCATTCAGGAGTTGATTCTGTGCCTTCTCTATGATTCTATCTGCTCTATGTCCTTTCATTGTGGTACACAGGCGCAGGCTAGTGGGTATGAGCCTGTGTTGTCTGCATCTCAGATTGAATAGCAAGTGGTTTCTGTAGTCTGCAATCTTCCGAGCCATATGAGAATGAATGAGAACATTCACAGACATTTTGTACTCGTGCACTTTTTTAACTTGGCTTTTGGTCTTCATCTGTGTATATCTTATACGGTGTTTGTCTATGTCTGTCTTGCACTGTTTGGCGAAGCTGCAGCCCTCATTTCATTTTTAACATGTGCCTGCAAATTGTTTTTAATGACAATAAATTGAATTCAATGCTGTCCACACCACATCGGCTGCTGCCTGTAGTTGTTGATGATGGCTGAGGACCCAGTCATCCATGTTGTCAACATCGCTAACTTCCAGGTCCTTGCTTCCTAGGATGTCTCGGAAGTCGAGCGTCCCCTCTGAAAAGTAAGTAAAATGGGGCGTATCCAGTGGAGGAATGGACATGGCTATTATATGCTATGAGCAACTCTGGCAGATGGTCCTTTTCTTTTCCGCTGGAAGAGACCTTAACATTTCATCCATTGTGTGATTAAAGCGCTCACACTGAGCGTGGCCCTGTGGGTGGTAGAGACTCGTTCTACTCTTGGCAATCACATAAAAACAGCAGAGCTCTTTAATCACATTGGCCTACAGGTGTATACAATCAAGCAGCTGGCCATGCAGGCTGCATTTACAAACATTTGTGGAAGAATGGGTCGTTCTGAAGAGCCCAGTAAATTCAAGCGTGGTACTCTCATAGCCTGCCACCTTTGCAATAAGTCAGTTCATGAATTTTTTCCCTGCTAGACATTCCACGGTCAACTGTAAGTGATATTAATGAAAAGTGGAAGCGTTTAGGAACAACAGCAATTCAGCCACGAAGTGGCAGACCACGTAAAGTCACATAGCAGGGTCAACAAGTGCTGAGGCACATAGTGCGTAAAAGTCGCCAACGCTCTGTTGACTCAATAACTGCAGAGTTCCAAACTTCCTCTGGCATTAACATCAGCACAAAAACTGTGTGCCGGGAGCTTCACGGAATGGGTATCGTAACGTGCCTATAAACTCCCCAGTAGATCAGTTAAGTTGTACACACTTCAACTGCCTCAATCACCCCTCAGTGCTACATTACCACTGAGGTCGCCACTTGTGTACGTCATAAGTACTCGCCTGTAATTTAAAGTGACCCCCTCTTCTAGATGTAACACAAGATACTGTACAGCAACACAAACAACCGCTATGTTGCATAACTTGAGTGGCACAGATCCCTGAACACAACAGCATGATTGGGGTACAGCACATAATAAGAACCTGACAAACTCACTCACTAGAAAAAGAGGAGATGGCATGTGTAACAAATTATGTACAGAGTAACTAACAAGGAAACTCAGTAATCATCACTGGAAGAACAATATTTCTCAGATTGCACACATTAGTTTTATCAGTCACTGGGGCTAAGTGGTGATGTAATCTCGGTAATGCTGGTTGGGGTGGCTGACTCTTCCTGAGCGAGTCATTACAGGTGGTCTACCACCTGAATCACTTGAGGTGATTTCTGAGTGAGTCACCACAGTTTGTCTAGCACCTGAATCACTTGAGGTGATTTCTGGTGTGGGAATGGATGGTGTGAGTGGTGCAGTGTCAGCACAGACAGCTTCTCTATCAGGTGCTGCTGAAGCGGGAATTTGTGGCAGGTCGTGATCAGAGATGGCCAGTGGGGGTTCATCACCTCGGAGAAGGTGTCGCCGATTCCTGATGTAATTGGTTCCTTGAGATGTTATTATGTAGCTGTTAGGCTGAGGGGCTGGGCCCTCTACTCTTGCTAACCTGTCAAAACCACGTGCAGTCTGCACAATGACGGTTTGACCTGAACTTAATGCAGGGAGGCACCGGGCATTGCGGTCATGATATGCTTTCCCCCTCGTCCTCTTTTTTGTGATAGTGGCTTTCACATTAGTGTGGATGGCCGTCTGCAGCATGGCTTTGGTCACTAGTATGAATGTTCTGGTCCACCTGAACAGAAGGCACTGAGTGGGAGAGGGGCGTCCATCACAGGGAATGTTGCGAGCATGGAGGAGAGCAGCTTGGATGTCCGTGCCATCACAGAAGCACTTTTCCAGGAGGTGCTTAGTGGATCGTACAGCACGCTAAGCAAGGCCATTTGATTGCGGGAAATGAGGACTACTCCGCATGTGTCTGAAATCCCACGTCTGTGCAAAGTCTGAGAAGTCCTTACCAGTGAATTGGGTCCCATTGTCAGTCACGAGGGTATGAGGAACACCATGTGTTGCGAAGTGTCGCTTCAGCTTTGCGATGACTGTGGTGCTTTTCATATCAGGGAGGTAGTCCAGCTCCAACCACCCCGAGTAAGATTCCACAACCACTAAATGCATTTTGGCTTGGCATTCGAATATATCTGCTGCAGTGAATGACCACGGAAGGTCTGGGATTTCATGAAGGTGCACTGGTTCCTTTGTGTGGTGAGGTGTGAGAGCATTGCAGGCCGCACAGCGAGACACCTCCCTCTCAATGTCTGTGTACATTGAGGGCCAGTACATGGTCTCCCGAGCTCTGTGTTTGGTGGCATCGATACTGGGATGGCCTTGGTGCAGCTGTCCAACATAGACCTTTTGCAGTGCAGGTGGTATTTTTAGTCTTTGTCCATGGAGCAGAAGTCTATCTTCGACAGTCAACTCTTCCTTCATTGAAAAGAAGGGACGCAGAGTATGGGGTAATTCTCTTGAGGTGTTAAGCCAGCCGTGCAGGATAATGTCAGAGAGCTGTTGACACATTACATCCCTCTCCACAGCATTTCTCAGTTCATCTGTGCGAGGTGAGGAGAGCTCTTGGACTGTCGAGACATCCAACAGGTCATCAGTAAGTGCAGGCTCAGTCATCGGTAGGTGTGGACGTGATAAAGCATCAGCAACAAAAAGTTTCTTCCCGCATTTATAAATCACATCCAGGTTGTAGCGATGTAATTTCAACATCATGCCCTGCAGACGAGGTGACACGGTGTGACGCGGTTTCCTCAGAATTGTTATTAAAGGCTGGTGGTCGGTTTCAACTGTGACAGGATGTCACAGTGTTGGCTCTCATCTTTAGAACTTCTTGGTTCCAAAGATGAGAGCCAACATTTCTTTTTCAATCTGTGCATACCTTGACTCAGTGGGTGTGAGGGCATGTGATGCGAATGCCACAAGCCTCCCTTGCTGGAGACACACCGCACCCAGGCCATGTTGTGATGCATCAGCTGATATGACCACTGGCTTCGATATGTCAAAGAACTGTAGAACTGGTGGGTTTGTCGCTGCTTGTTTTAGCTTGTTGAATGCCGCATCATGGGCTTCATGCCAAGTCCACTCCACATCTTGGTGTATCAGTTGTCTCGGGGGACCAGTAACCTCACTGTATTGAGGGATAAACTTTGACAGATAGTTTGTCATACCTAAGAACTGCTGCAGGGCTTTTTTTGTCCTGCAGTTTTGCCATGTCGCAAAACTGCTTTAATTTTTTCAGGGTATGGCTTGACACCATCGACGGCTAGCAGGTGGCCAACGTAGTGGACATAGTGGACTGAATTTGCATTTGTCGGGATTGAGCTTCAAGTTGATGGCCCAAATTCTGTTCAATACCCGTCTCAGATGATCATCATGTTCTTGCATTGTACGTCCCCAGACTAAAATGTCGTCTACTACAATATCACAAGTTTGTTCAGAGAACAGTTGCTCTATCACGTGTTGGAACACCTCGCTGCCTGTGCAGATGCCATATGGCATTCTCACGAACCTATAGCAGCCATAGGGTGACATGAAAGTTGTAAGCTTTGAGGAAGCTTCATCAAGAAGGATCTGCCAAAAACCACATTTGGCATCCAGAATACTGAAAACTTTAGCACCAGGCATGTCTGCAATGATTTGTTCGATAGATTTCAGGGGGTGACGTGGTCTGAGAAGGGCCTTGTTCAGGTGCACTGGGTCGATGCAAATTCTCACAGTTCCATCTTTTTTCTTGGCTGCAACCATGGCGGACACCCATTCTGTAGCTTCATTTTTTTGGCACTATGACACCAAGTGCAGTCATTCGATCAAGCTCTGCCTTAACCTTTTCTTTCATGGCTATTGGAACCTTGTGAGGTGCACACATTGGAGAACCAATAGTGTCGTCTAGCCTCATGTGAAATATGACTGGCAATTTACCTAGAGTGTTGCTCTCAAACAGGTCTTTGTATTCCCATACCTCTGGTGCTTCTTGTTGTAGGGTGTGGATGTCAGGTCCAAGGTGTATGAGTCCCATGGCAACACTGTCTTGTAGTCCTAGCAATGGTCTCACATCCCTATTGACCACATGAAATTTGAACTGAACTTGCAAACAGTGTAGTATTGCTGTGCCCTCTGTGTTAATTGTCTCACCCCATAGGCCACAAGATTGACTCTTTCATCTGCATTCACAGGGATTGTGCAGTCAACTGCATGCAACATGCGTTTGGACATCACATTGCATTTGGCACCAGTGTCCACTTTTACCTTCAGTTGCCCCTTTCCACTTTTCAGTTTCAGCGTTGTGAAGATTTCTCCTTTCTGAGTGGGTGAATCAACTGGATCACAATAAGAAGTATCATCCAAAGCACTGTCTGGTTGTGTGGTGAATTCGTTCACTCTATCTGGCTGTCTTTTTCTGTATTGACTGGGAGCTTTAGCGCCAACCATGGGCCATGCTGGTGTGGATCTGCAGCAGTTATCAAAATGATTGAGTTTGCCACAACTCTTGTATTGTTTATTGAATGCATAACATTTACTACGGTCAGGAGCGTGTTGTCCATTGCAGTTGCCACAGCGAGTTTTCTGAATAGTGCACACATCCGCTTCTTTCTTTAACTCATTGGAGCTCTTTTCTGACTGTTCATGGAGCATACAGGTACTTATCGCTAATTCCAGGGTGAGATTCTTTTCATGGAGCAGCTGCTTGCGGACAAAGTCACTTTCTGTGCCACTCACAATGCGATTCCTTATCAAGTCGCCGCGGAGCGCGCCAAAATCACATTTCTGAGCCAGTATTTCCAAGGTGGAGATGTAAGCTTGAACTGACTCACCGGGCTTTTGACTAGCGGTGCTGAACGCAGGCCTGCCCATAATGATGTTTTTGCTGGCAAGCACAATTCAGAAAACTTTTCCAGTGGAACCTCTGGATCTTCGTGACTTTCTCCGTCTTCGTAAATGAATGATTCCGCTTTTTCAACAGCCTCGGGACCGGCGAGGTTCAGGACCGGCGAGGTTCGGGACCGGCGAGGTTCAGGACCGGCGAGGTTCGGGACCGGCGAGGTTCAGGACCGGCGAGGTTCGGGACCGGCGAGGTTCAGGACCGGCGAGGTTCAGGAGCGTGTAGGCTTGCACTTTCTTGGATTCATCCGACAGCCCCGCGTTGCAATAAATTCTCCATTCCTTGTCAGATTTCCGCCAGTTATCGGCAATATTGTCATCGAAAATTAAGGGGTCGATGCGACGAAGTCCTTGAGCCATTATCCGACTTCTGACACCATGTAACGTGCCTATAAACTCCCCAGTAGACCGGTTAAGTCGTACACCCTTCAACTGCCTCAATCACCCCTCCGTGCTGCGTTACCACTGAGGTCCCCACTTGTTGAGGTCGCCACTTGTATACGTCATAAGTACTCGCCTGTAATTTAAAGTGACCACACCATCACTCTACAGTTTCCATGGCTGAGCAGCTGCATGCAAGCCCTACATCACCAAGCACGATGCCAAGCGTCGGATGGAGTGGTGTAAAGCACGCTGCCACTGGACTCTTGAGCAGTGGAAACGTGTTCTGTGGAGTGACGACTCACCCTTCTCTGTCTGGCAGTCTGATGGACGAGTCTGGGTTTGGCGGATGCCAGGAGAACGTTACCTGCCTGACTGCATTGTGCCAACTGTACAGTTTGGTGGAGGAGGGGTAATGGTATGGGGTTGTTTTTCAGGGACTGGGCTAGGCCCCTTAGTTCCAGTGAAGGCAAATCTTAATGCTTCAGCATACCAAGACATGTTGGACAATTCTATGCTTCCTACTTCGTGGGAACAGTTTGGGGAGGGCCCTTTCTGTCCCAGCATGACTGTGCCCCAGTGCACAGAGCAAGGTCCATTAAGACACGGTTGGGTGAGTTTGGTGTGGAAGAACTTGACTGGCCCACTCAGAGCCCTGACCTCAATCCCGTTGAACACCTCTGGGATGAACCAGAACGGAGATTGTGAGTCAGGTCTTCTCGTCCAACATCAGTGCCTGACCTGACAAATGCTCTTCTGGATGACACGGCAAACATTCCCACAGACACACTCCCAAATCTTGTGGAAAGCCTTCCCAGAAGAGTGGAAGCTGTTCCAGCTGCAAAGGAGGGACCACCTCCATATGAGTGCCTCTGGAGTTAGACTGGGATGTCATAAAAGCTCCTGTAGGTGTGACGGCCAGGTGTCCCAGTACTTTTGTCCATATAGTGTGTATGTGGTTTTGGGGCAGAATAAGGTTCTCGATGCTCGCATACTGACACAAGTGGAACAAGTACACAATAATCTCCATGGGACAGTATTTGAACTTACAAGTAGACAGGGATGAACAGGACACCTTCATGCCTCGTGATCTGATGTTAGGGTTTCTCCTCGCCCAGCAGGAGGTGACTATTTATGACCGGTAGGACGGACATGCAGGAGGTTGTTCTGCAGAAGACTGATGATGAGTGTGTTGTGACGATTGTGTGTTGTGTGTTGTGTGTTGTGTGTTTAAATGTAGAATATTGTTTTGTTTTCCCTTATTCTCAGTCCACTTCTCTCCCTCCTGTTGTTCTTCTCTTTCTCTCTTGCCACGTGTTGTGTTGTTTGATTTGTCTTGTCCGTTATCCTCTTGTACACACAGACACACACATGCTTGTCCTCTCCACATACACACAGACACACACATGCTTGTCCTCTCCACGTACACACAGACACACACATGCTTGTCCTCACCACATACACACAGACACACACATGCTTGTCCTCTCCACATACACACAGACACACACATGCTTGTCCTCTCCACGTACACACAGACACACACATGCTTGTCCTCACCACATACACACAGACACACACATGCTTGTCCTCTCCACATACACACTGACACACACATGCTTGTCCTCTCCACATACACAGACACACACATGCTTGTCCTCTCCACACACACACAGACACACACATGCTTGTCCTCTCCACACACACACAGACACACACATGCTTGTCCTCTCCACATACACACTGACACACACATGCTTGTCCTCTCCACATACACACTGACACACACATAGTTGTCCTCTCCACATACACACTGACACACACATGCTTGTCCTCTCCACATACACACTGACACACACATAGTTGTCCTCTCCACATACACACAGACACACACATGCGTGGCTCCTCTGCAAAATATTCACCACAACTTTAAACAGTCATGGCACACCAGAACTCCTCACATGGTGTGTTAGCTAAAGTCAACCCTTCAGCCGGCGTGTGTAACGGCCTGCAGTTTGTCCACAGCATAGCTGACAGACTAACAGGCAAACACACCCGTTCCCTCACAACACCCCACCAGTGGTTAACGTGCACCCCAAAAACTACTTTATTCACATGCCCCGTTATTTTAAACTGAACATCAGTGAGTATACTTTCAGTGTACTTTCTAACTACTTATCAGAGATATACCAAACAACACCATACTTAAGTATACTTACACAGGTATACCACTAGTACATATACTTGAACTTCCCTTGAACTGTACTTGGTGTACTCCAGTTTCTTAGTGAAATAAAGGTGGGGTGTACTGTTGTTTGTCCGCTGGTGGGTATGTACTACTCTGAGGAATATTTTAGCTTCACCCCTGATGGTTTTATTGAGAAAACACGTTCGTTGTTCACTTCTTTATGTGGCTTGTACCCCCAGTTACCCAATGACTCTTATAGCAACACCAAACCTGCTGTATGTTTGCACACATGCAGCGTGTGGTGTGGGAGCCTCGCCCAGGACCGACCATGCAGCCTCCTCGTCCACGTCAGTTTGTGTCATCGTGTGAAGTTTTTATTCTGACCCCCCCCCCCCCCCCCCCCCGCTGGATCGGCTGGGAGAGCCTGTGATGTCGTGGTGTGGAGTGCGAAGAGTTGTGTCGAGGGTGTCTGGCTGGGAGAGCTGGCGCCGGGTCGCCTGGGAGGGCCTGGTCTGCTATGCCCGGTGGGCCCAGGGACCGCGGCCCTGCCCGGTGGGCCCAGGGACCGCGGCTCCGCCCGGTGGGCCCAGGGACCGCGGCCCTGCCCGGTGGGCCCAGGGACCGCGGCCCTGCCCGGTGGGCCCAGGGACCGCGGCCCTGCCCGGTGGGCCCAGGGAACGCGGCCCTGCCTGGAGCTGCACCCGAAGAGGAAGCACCGAGGGCGGTCTGACAGGACGCGGAAGCGGGGCAGGCTAAGCTAACTGCTAGCCCATGCAGACCGGCAGTTCCCACAGTCGTCCTGGCTGCGTTCGCTCTCTGGACAGTGGGATTGTTGGACTGTGTTGCTCTGAATGGATTGTCTTGTTAACTGTTTGTGTGTGTGCGTTTCTTTGTTCTCTCCGTTTTTGTATGTTTTTGGTGGTGTCGTATGTGTTCTTATCTTTTGTGTTGCACTGCTGTGGGCTGGGTGAAACCAAATGTCGTTCTGTGTATGCAAGCACATGATAGAAATGACAATAAGTTGTTGCTGATTCCTGATAGAGCAACACTGGGACTCTGAACAGGCTCATCTGTAATGACATGTTGTGTCCACTGGAGGGAGCGATGGTACAGTACAAAGCACAGAGGAGTTAAACGTGTCTGATGAGTGGCCGACTCCGCCTACTAGAGACGACACCATGTAGGTGCATAAAAATCCCCCGTGACAGTGACAGAGATCATCTGGATGATTTAGAGGTTCTGGAGGATTCAAAAGGAAGACCAGGGGTTGTTGTTGTTGTTGTTGTTGTTGTTGTGTTTAAGATAATGACGCTACTACAGATAATGATAATAACAATGATGATAATAATGACAAGCTGCTTTGTTTTATAGTTTGCGGTCTGATAACATCCCACGGCGGTTTCTCGGTTTGTGATGAACTGTGCTGACCAACAAGCTCTTCACAGAAACAACTTGGACCACTGTGACGTCATAACAGTGACATGTCACATGAATCACCACACAACTGGTTTTAGTCATTCTTCAAGATTTCAGGCCAACATACGACTTTTGGACGATGGCTGGTTACCCGCTGGTGGACAAAACAAGGTTTGTGTCCACCAGCGGACTGGCTGCTGGAAGTTTGTGGTCTCGGCAGAGCTGAAGACTGAGGCTGGATTCCAGACTTGTTCCGTGTCACACAGGTTCTGACTCATTATGTAATATGTGAAAGAGGGAGAAGCGTCCTCACTTATGCAACGCTGTGATGGAAACAGCCATGGCTGCGGGCGGCGTGCACAGGGGCTCCTGTGTGCAAGAGAGCATTTCTATCTGTTCCCATAGAGAAACACATATCTTCATATCAAACTCATTTTAAAACGTTACCTATGACGTAGAAGGCCTCGCACCACCTCGCCCTGCACGTGTGTGTGTGTGTGTGTGTGTATATATATATATATATATATATTAGGGCTGGGAGTTTAACGCGTCAATTCGTTAATTAATTATAGGAAAAATAACGGCGTTAAAAAAATTAACGCATTTTATCGCATTTTATTTTTACCCTCCAGTCAACACGGAACGCTTCTCAGTGCACTCGTTTCTGGCATACGGATTATACCGATGCACCGAGTGACGTCAGTCAAGCGGAAGGCGGAGTAGGTCAGGCTAACAAGTTAGTATGCTAGCAACAGATGTGATGGACGACAAGGACGACACCACGTTGCTTCGCTCTGTGGGTGGGAAATTAACGTTTAAAAAGCGGTCGGATGGAAGCCCAGATAAGAGCGCTGGTGTGTGCAGACTCTGCAACAAAGAGTTGGCATTCCACCGCAGTTATTCAGGCCTCCGGTACCAGCTACATGCTAAACACGTTGCAGCTAGTACCAACACCGGAGCTAATGCTAACGCTAATGCTAACGCTAATGCTAACGCTAATGCTAACGCTAGTGCTCCTAGTACAACCAAGCAGAGTCACCCACCGACTCTCCACCAGATGACGGGGTTCAAAGCCAAGATGAGTAAGTCCACGTCTGATAAATTAACAAACTCACTGGCCAAACGGATCGCTGTGGACTGTAGACCACTTTCAGTGGTAGAAGACCAGGGCTTACAGAAAGTACTGTGTTTACACAACAAACTTGTTTTGAACAAAACAAATAGGATTTTGTTGTTTAAACTTCTGTATGTGTCTATTCATTGATTTAGTCATCTAGCAAGACCTGTTTGAATTGAAAAATGTTGCTTCTGGTGTCAAATATCGATATGCGATTAAAATGCGATTAATTACGGTTAATTAATTACAAAGCCTATAATTAATTCGATTAATTTTTTAATCAAGTCCCACCACTAATATATATATATATATATATATATAATACATAGCATTACAAGCTTGTACTGCTATGTATTAAACGTTTTTTCCTGCATCTGTATTGATATGCCGCTCCTCATTAGTTCAGCACTTACCATTGACGGTTTCTGGGGAAAAACCACTATATATGCCGGATACACTCGTCACAGACAAGGGACCGCAGTTTGCTGCTGCAGAGTTCACTGATTTTGCTAAAGATTACAACTTTCACCATGTCACCAGTAGCCCCCGTTACCCTCAAAGCAATGGGGAAGCTGAACGTGCAGTAAAGACTGTGAAATCCTTGTTGCAGAAGAGTGAGGACCCTCACAAAGCGCTTATGGTGTACAGAGCAACTCCTCTTGCCCATGGAGGATCACCGACACAGCTCCTGATGGGGCACAACATCCAAACACCCCTTCCGGTGTGTCCACGCACTCTCAAACCAGCATGGCCAGACTTGAGAGCTTTTGAGTTGAAAGACCAGGAGCTTAAAAGACAACAGGCTGAAGGACACAACAGACGACATAGAGCACGGGAGACACCACCACTCCAGCCAGGTCAGAGAGTTTGGATACTGAATGTTCCACACACAGGAGTCGTCTCTGGATCAGCAGGGACACCACGTTCATACGTGATCCAAACCTCAACAGGCAGTCTCCGAAGAAACCGTCCTCATTTGAGAGTAGTGCCTCCACCGTGTGGAAGCCAGCCGGACTCTGGACTACACACCAGAGTTGGCAGGGCAGTCAAGCCTGTTAAAAGACTGAATTTGTAGTTTAGTGTTGTGAGTATACACGGAGCAGAATAACCTCCATACCACAACAGAGAGGATCAGGTAGTCTACCCTACCTCTCAGTTAGGTTATGTACTTGTCTTGATATGTTCATAGGTTAAAAAAAAGAAAAGGAAAATGAGATGTGAAATGTGTGTCTAGATATGAGATGTGAAATGTGTGTCTAGATATGAGATGTGAAATGTGTGTCTAGATATGAGATGTGAAATGTGTGTCTAGATATGAGATGTGAAATGTGTGTCTAGATATGAGATGTGTAATGTGTGTCTAGATATGAGATGGGAAATGTGTGTCTAGATATGAGATGTGAAATGTGTGTCTAGATATGAGATGTGAAATGTGTGTCTAGATATGAGATGTGAAATGTGTGTCTAGATATGAGATGTGAAATGTGTGTCTAGATATGAGATGTGTAATGTGTGTCTAGATATGAGATGTGAAATGTGTGTCTAGATATGAGAAGGGAAATGTGTGTCTAGATATGAGATGTGAAATGTGTGTCTAGCAGTGTTGTAGTCGAGTCACTAAACCTCGAGTCCGAGTCGAGTCTCGAGTCCCCAGTGTTCGAGTCCAAGTCCAAGTCCGAGTCACCAAAGAAAAGTCGAGTCGAGTCCGAGTCTAGTCCCCATTACCTGAGTCCGAGTCAAGTCCCTATTACCCTAGTCCGAGTCCGAGTCATCAAGGTTGAGTCTGAGTCGAGTTCCAAGAGGGCTCCATTGATCCACTCAGGCACAGTCAAAGATCTGACATACAAATAAAAAAGGTCTACATTAAACAAAAATGACACAGCTGTCACCATTTCAAAGGGAGTTTATTTACTTTGTGACACGATAGCCAAACAAATGCACACCCACACACTCGCACACATGCACGCGCAAGCATGCGCGCACACACACATTTTTAGAACAGTCTGAATTTCTTTGACATTCTGAACACTGGATGTGCTTCAAAACACATTTGATAGCTGTGAATAGCATGATATTAGCAAATGGTGGAAACAGTATACAGAAGTAAGTTCCACAGCATACAATACAGTCATAAAAACTAGTCAAAAGACATTGTCTCTCAGGAATAGTTAGGAACAAAAGGCTGGTGGCACTAGTTTTAAGCATACACGTTGCATTTCAAAAACATAAGATCTGACAGCATGGAACTACTCAACCTTGCACGGTGAGGCCTCATCAAAATGCCTCCATGACTAAATACCCTTTCAATGGGTGCACTGGAGGCAGGGATAGAGAATACCTGTGTGGCAATCTGATAGAGGGTGGGGAATTTGGATTTGTTTTGCTGCCAAAACCTGAGGCACGGGACTGAGTCAGAGTCCTGCTCAGCGATCAAGTCGAGGTATGCAGTCAACTGAGCCTGGCCAGACGGCTTCTTCTCGGTGGAGGAGGGAGTCCTCCTATAGTGGGAGAACATTCTCAACTGCTTCTCAGGAGGAGACTCTGAAAGTTCACCTTCCCCTGGTCCTGTTGCTTCCGCTGCATCTGCTGTTGATACCGCTTGCTTGTCACCCTCTGCCTGAAATGAGAGGGGGCATGGGGGACTCATTACAAATATGTTATTGACTAGGCCTACATGACAAATGACACGCCTATGTGCTTTATTGTAACACCTTCAATGATATAAACATCACAACAATCAAATAGTTAATCACTTAACTCACGTTAATCAAAACATTTCTCACCTTTGATCTCAGTCTTCAGCACATCTTTGATGTCACTGCCCAGCTGCACATCATGTTCTAGCCACTGGAAGCCAAATGCTGGGTCCAACACAGATGCTATGAAGTAGGCATTGGTGAAAGGAAATTTGGTGGGGCCTCTTCCTTCAGCTGGCTCACATCCTGGTATCTTGACTGCACTGAAAACCTCTGCAAACCTTGTTTTCAAGGAGCTCTCCAGAGCTCTCACCAGAGGCCCACAGTATCTGGCTTTTCCTCTTATTTCCTGCAGGTGACAGCGCAGAGTGAGGACACAGGGCACAATCACACTGACGGTGACAGTAGTCTCACCCTGAGTTAGGTTGGTTGCCTCTAAGAACGGATCAAGAACTTCGATCAGTTCTTTAAGCTGAGCATACTCTCGTGGGGATAAGATAAGGCTTTTGTGCCCCTCTGATTCCAACACACTGGACAGCTTTTGCATGTCTAAATGCACATAAGCCTTCACCTTCTTCAGAGTGGAATTCCATCGTGTGGCATTCGCTGTTGGAATTGTTGCATCACCAAAACACGCTTCAAAGCAGTCTTTAAACGAGGTGCCACTGTGGAGGAGGTTGGCTGCACGGGATAGCTTTGCTAGGGTGCTTGACAGCCCACTGTTGTCTTTCAGACCATCTTTTATGACCAACTGCAGTGAATGTGTGAAGCATGATAGTCTCTGCATCTTACAGTTCTCAGCCAAAGTGTCATTGACTGTCTGTTGATCTTCTGGCATCAGGTCTTGCCATATTTCATCATCCTCCTCAAATGAGCTGGGATCATGAGCTTCAGCATCACAAGGATCCTCTAGGGGAAAGCTGGCCTGGAAAGCTTTTCTCATGTTGGATGCATTGTCAGTTATGACAAAGTTGATCTTGTCCTTAATCAGGTATTCTTCAGCACAGCATTCAAACATCATTGCAATCTTCTCTCCTGAGTGTTTCCCATGCACTCTTTTGTGGGAAAGAAGATATGACTGAAGGCTGAATTCCTGTTTTTTTTTATCCATTGCCACTGTGTGTGCTGTCACTCCAAGGAATGACCGCATCTTTCGATCACTCCAAATGTCTGTGGTAACAGCAACACTCGATGCTTCTGCCAGCTAGCTCTTTATCTGTTCTTTCTTGACTTCCACCATTCCTGGAATGGTCACAGAGGAAATTGTGGATCTTGCTATGGGCCGGTACTGAGGGTCCAGGACATGCAGCAAGTGCTTGAAGTCCTCGTTGTCAACGATGGAGAGTGGCAAGCAGCACTTAATGATTAGATCTTTTACAAAGGCACCCCTTATAGCCTTCTGACGTGGATGTTTGAGGTCGTACATCCTTTGCTGTCCATCATTTAAAAATGATGTGATAGTCTTCTGACCTGAAGCAGCTGGCATCACATCTGAAGCAGTGGAGGCACGGTATTCTTGGAACCTAGGGGAAGATAGGATACACACTTTAGCTTGCTGATGCCAAACTGTTTCAAGTAATCTTTCTCACAGCAAAAAATGTGTAACGTTATAGCTATAACAATATGCAATAACAATACAAATGTTACACATTATACACATAGTTGTTTGAACCATAACCAGTTAAGTTACATATTTAGTTATCTATATAACTAACATTACCATATTAGTAGATTAACTAATGTAAGCTAGCTGGATAAATGAAAAGTATGAGAAAAGATACATAATTTATGAGACTAACAGGACAGGGATTAATTAGCAAAACCCAGTCATGTAATTATTGATTTAAGTATGTTACATGCTACCTAGCTGAGCTTTAACTCTCTATCCTCCGTGAGTCTGTATGTTTATTCTGTATGGGTCAGGGAGGATGTGATTTTGTTAGAAGACAGAGCCAGTTCATAGTACTGTTCAAAAGCTACGTTGCGCATGTCTATTTTTAGAATTTGGCACACCCAATGCTGCATATATGCAAAGAAAAATACCCCCATATTTACAGTAGCCTATGCGGTGTCACCAATCACCATACGGTTCGGTAGTTTTCGGTACATCGGGGGGGAAATGCCACATCCGTCAAATCTCGTACCGTCTCCAGCTCTCAAGAAAACCAGTGGCGGCATCAACATTAGCTTTCTTCAATTAGTCCATTTAGCGAGTAATAGCCTACAATTATTTTTATTTGCATTGTAAAGTTGTGCACATTTTATCAACATTATTTGTGGATGCATATAGGCTAGACTTCTTCCTTCTCCGCACTTGGAGAATATTCATGGCGGAGACCTGCCATGTGCGGATTTGTTATTGCTAGCTAAGATTAATGCTAACATGGTAGTTCAGAGTGGTGTGTTTTTCTGTTAAGTGTATGATACTTGGTAATTAGCTAAATGATAAATAAGAAAAATCAGTTTTAATTTCCCTATAACACGAAGACGCTGCGTGTTACTTACCAACTCATTAGTGAGATGGATGGCACGCTCGTACCGAAAGCGAACCGTACTGTGACTTTTCTGTGCAATGCTGCATTAGCACTCTAACAGTAACGTTACTTAACTTACCTATACAATCTCACTTGGTTCTAGTGATATGATATACCCACACGACCTAACCGAACATCTTGGACCAGTGGTTGAGTTACTTCAGAGGCTATTGTTACCGTAGCTAGATAGCTAGCTAGCTAACGTTAACTGATCACCAACCATATCGTCAACTGACTGCATATCACTTACTTTTCTGGGTGCATCCTTGACAGATGTCTGTTGAAGTTTGAGGTTGTCCCGGTCTTCTCCTCAATAGTTCGTTTACATATCGAACATCTAGCAGTGATCTTGCTGGAATTTGTTGTAAAATCTGTGTAAGCAAAGAGCACAATTCGGGGCGTCTCTTTAGGCATCTTGGCGCTACTGAACATGACGGTATGCACGCCACGTGAATCCGCATGTAGGTGGAACACACGTGCCTGCCCTTACACGAAATTGAATAATGTTACAGTATTAATATAGCTATCAATATATTTTAATAGGGCCTATTATTTAAAAAAAATCTAACAAAAACAGTCTTTATCAATTAAAAAGTCAGAGTCCGGGTCTCCAACTTCCGAGTCCGAATGCAGTAAATTCGCGAGTCCGAGTTCAAGTCCGAGTCATCAGTGCTCAAGTCCAAGTCGAGTCACGAGTCATGAAAATCAGGACTCGAGTCGGACTCGAGTCCGAGTCCTGGACTCGAGTACTACAACACTGGTGTCTAGATATGAGATGTGAAATGTGTGTCTAGATATGAGATGTGAAATGTGTGTCTAGATATGAGATGTGAGATGTGAAGTTCATTTAACCAGTCTACATATGCTCACGTTTACAGAGAGGTTTAAGGTGCCAGCTGTTCCCCTGCCTTGTTGGTAAAATCAGCATTAGGCTTTATTAACATGTGATTTAATTGTTCTGTAAAGATCCTGAAAGTATCAGTGTAAAAGGGGGAGATGTAGTGAGCAGGTTTTGATATGTAATGAGCGCGCATGCGCGAGTGTTGGGACTTGAAGACATGCCTAGTAAAAGGTCAACGTTATGCCTTGGTCTCCGGTCCATTCATGACTAATATCAGTACTATAAAGTACAAGACAACATGCACCCCCAAACAAACTCTGGGGACCGTCCTTGATGAGTCCCGCTGGCAGCCAGAAGACACCAGGGTCTTTCTTGTGGCATTCCATCCAGCCCAGCAGCACCGTCAGGGACTCCTGCTCAGCAAAGTTTGTTCCCCTAATTTGTGAATAGTTGTACATTTTAAGACTGTCGCTTAATTATTAATTATAATAAAAGAAAAAATTCAGTCCTTTGTTGTCCGTGAAATGTTTGTTAACCCTTTTATAAATGGTTGTACTTTAGTTGTAAATAGTAAAAAGAATAGATAACACATATAACAAAGAAGCAATATTTTAATTTATAAAACATCTAAAGTTTTGCACAATAAACTTATTCATAACAATTAATACCCACACAAAGAACAACAACCAATCAACGCCTGTCTCTCATTCTGGCTCCAGTAAACAGTTGCTGGTTATCTTCACGGAGTGGGATGAACTGCTCAGTTTGTTCCTTGCTGCCTTAAACAAGCTGACATGTAAAGCATGTTGTGTGTTATGTCACCAGACATAAGGCTTCTTATGGACTACATTCATCATAATTATAGCCGCAAGCGGCGATTAATGGGGTCCAAGCAGTATTGCAGCCGCCATGTGTCCGAGCTGTTTCATATTTGGTACGTGGCTTCTATGTGCCACAAAGAATAAGCCTATCAAGTTTCATGAAGCTTGGCCATTCACACTAGCAGATATTAGCTGCTGAATTTTGATTGGCTGTTTGGCAGCCATTTTGGTAATCCAGCCAATCAGCACTTTAGGCAATGTAGCCAAATGGGTCCAAGTATAAGTATACCAAATTTCAGATTTTTTGATCAAGCGGTTTTTGAGATGTCGGATTACTTGGGTCGCCTGTGTCCTAGACGATTACCGTAATTTGTTAAAATGTCGTAACACTTCCATTGCTTCAGAAACATGTGCCAGAGTTTCCAAAACTGGACCAGACGGTGTGTGATTTCTTGCGTCCTAGCCGACTGCCGTAAAAAGAACAAGTATGTCGTTATACCCAGGTGTCCTGGCGTGTGGTATGTAGAGCTGCAGCGCTTCCACACCAAATACGTCAAAATAGCGGGCAAACTATATGACTGACATAGGTGGTCCCGATAGTAAAGTTGTTGAGCACATTGAGATGCATGGGTCGATTAAGTTTTGTGTTGATCTGACTTATGCTGTGGGAGTTATGGCCTTTTAAGCATGACCCTTTGTTATAGCGCCACCATCTGGCTGACATGGGTGATTTGTAGTGCCAGATTAGTGGGGGGCCATAGGAATCCACGTACCAAAGTTGGTTGGTCTAGGACTTATGGTTGCTGAGCCTCAGACACTTTTAGCGGAGAAAAATAATAATAATCCTAACAAATACAATTAAATGTTAATTAAAACGTTTAACTAGACTTAACGGTTTTACAGTCTGGAAATAAGGCAGGACTCACAACTTAACCTAACATTAGTTCATCTTGGTGCATTGATGTAGGTAATATGAAGTATCAATAGTCTATAAAATGTCCCGATCATCTTAGATATGAGTCCAGCTTGTAAAGTGGAACATGGGAAAGTGAAGCGTTATAAGGCTTTAGTTCAAAGCTGAAACTGAGGCCTCACATCGAGCCGTCGGCTAGCATGCTAGGTGGCTACATGGAAGCAATACTAACCTCACGTATTCTAACAGACATTTTGAGCTTTTAAGCTCCCCTGAAGTTTAACATATCTGCCGTTAGATGTTCAAATGAGTAGAAACCCAGTACTTACATTTATAAGGGAAATCTTGCTCGGTGCTTTGAACAGACATTCGTCCGCCGCCCATTATTTATTTATCTTTATTTGTTGTTGGTGAGGAGAAGGGGCGGAGCAGCGGCGCGCAAAGCATCTTGGGATATGGAAGTCCGCGAAGGATAGTAGCGGTGCATCCTTCAAAAAGAGACTAAAAGAAGGCTGCATCTGGGGGCTGAATCTGACGGAGCCTGCGAATTGGGACAGCCTTCGCGCAGCGCTATGACGTAACCGGCCGAAGAATGCAGCCTGAATTGGGACACAGCTAAGACTTGTCTCTCGGTACAGATACCTTCGCTTCCTGCCCCCTATGTTTACCGCGTGTGTGATGATCTGCCCCTCCCTAATGTGTTGCACCTGTGTCTAATTGTGGCCCTCCCCAGTGTTTTTAGTCTGTGTGCTCCCTGTCTTCTGTGCCAGCTCGTCTTCATCCTTGCTTGACAGCGTTCAAGCATTTCCCCCCTTGTTTTCCGTGTGAGTGTTCTAGATCAGAACTGAGTGTTCTAGCTCAGAACTGAGTGTTTTTGGACTTGGTCTTTTGCCTGTCGTTTTTGGATACCTTTGCTGAGCTGATTGACTCCTGTGTACCGGACCTTCTGCTGAATAAAGGACTTGAGTTTTGACTTGTCCTCGAGTGTGTTTGCATTCTGGGTCCTGCTCTAGTTCACTGCTTGACATAGACTGTCGGTGATCAGACTTGTGGATTTAACATTACAACAGTCTTCATAGAGAATAACTGTCTACAGTAAAACACTAGAGTCCTAAATGTCTACAGTAAACACCTGAATTCAGCTTTATTTTAGGAATGACTTTGTTTTTTAGGAGAAATACTGTTTTTTATTTTGATGATGGTTTTCTAAACTTAGTCATTTTAAAATATCATCATAGTTTTACCGTTATTTCATTTTGAGATGACGAGAGTTTTTAACACTCAGGTACACTTATTGTCATGTTTGTGTGGTCTGGGTCATCAACGCTCACCTGTTCCCCATTCCCTGATTGGTATTTCTGTTCCTGCCCTGCTCACCTGCGCCCCATTTACCTGATTGGCTGCCCAGCAGGTATATTCCCCTGGGTTGCCCCGACTCTTAGTCGGATGGTTATGTTTAACCTTTGGTGGCTGGATGCTTCACCTCTCGTCTCGAGTCTTGCTTGCTGCCTGAATCTACGTTGCTGTTTTCTAAGTCTGTTTGCCTTATTAAAACATTGTTCTAGCTAGTCTGTCTTCGCTGTCTGCATTTGGGTCCTCAATTCCTTCTCCCGGCATGACAGTACATCTGACCAAATATGGACCCAGCAGATCTCCTCAGCTTGCCGTTTAGTTGGGGAGGATTTCGGTTTGTCAAGTGACACCTTCCTGAAAGAGGAGCTAGGCTTCTTTAAACTCCTCGTGACCATCTGGAGGAGGGACCCTGAGTTTCCCAGGAAACGACTTTTTTCAGGTGGTGGTATGATGGTGACCTGGTTCCTGATCCTCCCAAGTCCGGCATCTCGGCCTTCCATGTATCCCCAGGGTCTCAGCTGCCCAGCGTCCCAGAGTCTCTGCTACCCGGCGCTATGGTGTCTCTGCTGCACAGTACTACAGCGTCTCCACTACCCAGCACCACGCTATGGAGACCCTTCCGGTTCCAGAGTGGTCGGCCTCTCCCTGCCGACGCCCAGTCTGTTCCCGTTCCCGAGCCGTTGGCCGCCTTTGCCGACGCCCAGTCTGTTCTTGAGCCATAGTCCGCCTCTTCTAGTGCCCAGTCTTTTCCTGAGCCGTCGGCTGCCTCTGCTAACCACCTGTCTTTGCCCGCGATTGCCCTGATCTCTATCAGCCTTTGACGCCGGTCCCCCGAGCGGGCCTGCCTCCGATGCAAATTCCCTGAGCGATCCTGCTGCCTCCGAAGCCTGTACCCCGAGCAGTCCCGCCTCTGCCCTGTCTATGTCGCCGATCTCCCGAGCGGTGGTCCTGTCTATGCCGCCGAGCTCCCGAGCAGCTGACCAATCCACATCACAGGCCTCCAGGTCATCCACCTGTCCATCCGCCGGGGCTGCTCCCTTCAGTCCTGCATTCTGGTCGCCCTCCAGATCAGTAGTGTCCATCGGTCAGGCCCTCGGGCCATCTGCCTAAGATCTCTGGCCCCATTCATCCACTCCCAGATCACTTGGTCCTGAAGCCCTACCCCAGACCCCCTCCGCCCACCCTGCTTGGGGCTCCTGCTCCGTTTGTTTGGGACGTCTGGAGGGGGGGGGTCCTGTCATGGTTGTGTGGTCTGGGTCATCAAAGCTCCCCATTCCCTGACTAGCATTTCTGTTCCTGCCCTGCCCTGCTCACCTGCGCCCCGTTTACCTGATTGGCTGCCCAGCAGGTATATTCCCCTGGGTTGCCCCGACTCTTTGTCGGATGGTTGTGTTTAACCTTTGGTGGCCGGATGCTGCACCTCTCGTCTCAAGTCTTCCTTGCTGCCTGAATCTACGTTGCTGTTTTGTAAGTCTGTTTGCCTTATTAGAACATTGTTCTAGCCCAGTCTGTCTCCGCTGTCTGCATCCTGGTCCTCAGATCCTGCTACTAGCATGACACTTAGTATGTTGGTGACGTACATTGGAAACCATTAATGTTGAAAAACAGAAATATGAATCTGAATTTGAGCTCTGACCTTTCCTAAAAAAGCCACATGTTCACTGAAGCTAAAACAAAACACAACAGAGTGTTTGCGGTGGTTTATTTTAGAACAATTTGAATTGGAGAAACAGCAGCAGACGACTGGTGATTTAAAAAGGAGCATTAAAATGATTTCCCTGTAGTATAGGTCAGGGGAATGTTGTCGGTTGATTTTGATACAAAGTTGTGTTACAGCAGGTGAAGCATTGGGTCACATCAGAATCTGTAGAGCATTAGTAAGAATACGAGCAGAAGGTAATGAGATCCAGCAGGGGGCAGCACTGACAATCTGGGAGAAAACCTTCAGGTGAAAGCAACACACATTGAACTGCCACCAGAAAAACCAACGAGGAATAAGCGTCACTTCCTGCTTCAGCTGGTTGGAACCAGAACACGCCCTGTTAAAAAAGACCAAGGATAAGAAAAGTGGTGAAGAGTGAAGAGACTGAAATACAACCAAACAAGTCTGGCCCACTTCAAGTACTGATGACACACAACTTAACTATTGTTTCTTCAACTATCTATAAGTACCAATGTGTACAGTGTACTGTCCATGTGTACTGATATGTATAGTATACTGTCTATATGTATAGTGTACTGATATAGAGTGTACTGTTTATATGTGTTTGTATTATAATATAGTGATATAGTGTACTGCGTATATGTATTTGTATTATAGTGTAGTGGTATTCTTGTGTAGGGGTATCATAGTATATATGTGGACTGCTGTGAACCAGTGTAAACCTGGTCTGGACTGATCTAGTGTTACTGACCTCTGGCCTTCCTCTTGTAGTAGATCAGACCTGCCAAAGACAAAATCAAACCCAGAACCAGACCTGACGCTCCGATGGCGATCTTGTTTCTGTCTGATTGTGGCATGGAGGGATCTGGAGAGACAGACACATGTCTCTATCTATAGACACATCTGCATGTTGACCTGTCTCTCTATGTCTTCATCACCTATCCATGGACAGAGACACACATAGATACTCACTCCAGTCCACTTTCTTAGGAGAGGGGAAACTGGCGTGTTCCACCATGCAGGTGATCTTCTCTCCAGACCTGAGATGAAATAAGTGAAGAAGAAGAAAACACACAGGAAATAAACGACATATCAACAATAAATAAGACGTGATGTGATTGGATGAGGTAAGTCTGTACTTTCCTGTCTGTCTGCACAGAAACTAGTCGAGGCTGATACTAAAGATCAGCCCAGTTTAAAACACGGTATTAATACACAATAAATACTCAGTCGTCCATCTGGGATCTCACCTGTAAAGAGCCACGCATCCCACCTTAAACATACAGCTGGTGTCTACAGAGCAGACACTGAGGAGACACGTTCCACCTTAAACATACAGCTGGTGTCTAGAGCAGACACTGAGGAGACACGTTCCACCTTAAACGTACAGCTGGTGTCTACAGAGCAGACGCTGAGGAGACACGTTCCACCTTAAACATACAGCTGGTGTCTACAGAGCAGACGCTGAGGAGACACGTTCCACCTTAAAAATATCGCTGGTGTCTACAGAGCAGACGCTGAGGAGACACGTTCCACCTTTAAACCATCACTTTGTGCTTTTTTTCCATTCATTGTGTGTGCGTGAGTGTGTAGTGTTAAAGTGTTGTGTATGTATTTGGACCGGTCCATTCGGTACTGAGTCTAAGTGTTCTGACCTGGGCGTGTACTCCAGGTGGGAGTGGATCTGGTAGTACCAATCACCATTTGCCAGCTCATCGGTGGAAGTGACGTCAGAGGTCACCGGCTGTCCGTCTCTCAGCCAGGTGACACTGATGTATTTGGGGTAGAAGTTGTAGACACTGCACATCAGCATGGCCGGATGTCGGCCACTAGGGGGCGTCACTGAAGTCAGTCTCACACTGGGCTCAGCTGGTAAAGAATAATTATTATTATTATTATCATCATCATCATCATCAGGGCTTGAAATTAACTTTCTGAATCAACGTCAAATGTGTAGAGAGTTGCTAATCCTCAGAGTATATAATGTTTGGGGCCACATGGTGGCGCAGTGGTCAGCGCAGTCGCCTCACAGCAGAAAGGTCGTGGGTTGGAATCCCGGGGTAGTCCAGCCTTGGCGGTTTTACTGATGTGTCGTAGGTTAGTTTACATTATTACGACAGCGGCCCCCAGAGGAGTTACCATAAACTGATTTACGGCAGTGCCTAGCAGAGCTGGAATAAAGCATGTTAAACGGCTCTTCTGCGGTGAGTCGCCTCAGTCCAGCCCTCCGCATTGAGGACTAGACTCTGTTATAGCCGGACCTCAAACAGGACTCATGAAAACCCGTCATGTTACTGTAACATGAGACTCATCCTAGATCTGCTGGATTATGCAGATGCAGTAAATCCTGAAGCACTTATTTTGTTCCTAGACTTCTATGAGGCCTTTGACGCGATTGAACTCACGGTTCTGTTACAGTCCGTCGAGGCGTTGGGCTTTGGGGATAACTTTGTTGGCATTGTCAGTATGTTTTACAAAGATATGAATAGTTCTGTTATGATGAACTTTAACAGCTGTAAAAGAGTCCAGATGAACAGAGGGCTCCGCCAAGGCTGCCCTGTTCCTCCTCCCTTATTTATTTGAGGGGCTGAATTCTTATCAGTTAATATCGTGAATGATGGACGTTTGGAAGGAATGTCGGGTTTTGGTGGAGAGTTAAAAATCTCACAACTGGCAGACGACACCACTTTGTTTTGAAGGACAAGAAGCACGTGAGGAACTCTGTTACCTCAGGTAACCAGTGTTCCAGGGCCTCGGACCTGCGACTAAATGTGTGCACATGTGGAATGTTGTCTGTGCGTGATTGTAGCGATTGTGTAGTTGGAAACATCCGGTAAAAGAGTCCGTTAAGTATTTGGGAATATATACAACTACACATCTTACAGCTAGACAACATCTCCATTTCTCCAACAGATTAAAATGACCAAGTCTGTCTTCAGGGTTGGTCTTGGAAGGGGTTTCTCTATTTTAGGAGGAGTTCTCCTCTCCAAAGCAGAGGGCCTGTCTCGCTTTGTGGGTCCATCTGTGTCTCTATTGGTTTATGGTTCTACCGCCACAGAAGCAAATAGAACTTTCTTAAATGTCATTTGGAAGAATAAACCACACCAGCTTAAAACATGTGTCCTGTCCAGCAGTGAAGCAGAAGGAGGTCTGGAAGTTCTAGATTCCGTTGATTCTGGTAACACAACACACAAACACGCTCACACTTGTTGTGTGATGGTGAAATGTCCCACAAGTGTTGGACTGGTGTGGAGTCTCGTGACTCTGTCCCTCCTTTAACATGAGACACGTGACCTGGTGCTGTCTTCATCCAGAAGATGTGCTCTTCAGCATCTGATTAATTGTGTTACTGTAGATGCAACATGTGTACTCACAAACAGGAGTTGTGTAAACCACTACCTAAGATCCCTGCTTGTCTCCAAGAAGTGAGTCTTTCCTTAAACCTCTCAGCCTTGAAACAACAACACAAGTAACGAGCTGCTGACCTACTACCACACTTGTGTCCTGACAGCCGTCTGTTACTTTACATGTGTACACGTGTACTCCCCTTCTGTTTTGTTGTGTGTCTGTTCTTTGTTTGCATTATGTTGTTACCATTTATTAGGGGTCCAAGCCCCAGGGGCTGGGGACCCCTATTGTTTCTGCTCGGATTTTTATTTTTATTTTTCCGTTGGTAAAAGTGGTACTGCAGCCTACACCGTAACAGATTCTACAAAACCCTTTGGAGGCCTGGTACAGAACTTCGCACTTACCTCACATGCAAAAAATGACACATGTCAACCAGTTGGTGGCGCTATTTTGAAAGTCAACGCGTTTTGGCGTGTAACTCCCAACCGTACATCGGACATGCAAAACCTTTACAGGCGCAGATTCACTGAGCATAGCTGAGTCACGTGGTATAGGCCACGCCCATTTCTGCTGTAATTTCATTTCGCAAATTTGTGAAAATAGCCAAAACTACTTGTTCGAACTCCTCCTAGGCCGTGCGATCGATTTACACGAAACGTGGCACACATCATCTACCGTCACTCAAGGCAACAAGTTATCGAAAGAATTTTGATCCGTTGCTCGGTTTTGATTTGACAGATCAATGAACCTTGACTGAAAAACGGTGATTTTCCATGACGGTGCCATAACTCATCAATGCATTGACATATCAACTTGAAATTTTAGACATATGTCAGGTATTGCCAAAAGATCCTAACTGATGAAGTGCGTTTCATTTGTCCAGTAGGGGGTGCTATAAATTGGAGAAGTTTATATCTCATAATTGGCACAATGGATTTGGATGAAATTTGGGGTGCATAATCTAGGATCATACTGGAGTTGGCACATTCAATTTGGTCATGATTGAAAGAAGTGGGCGTGGCTTATTAAAAAAATGTTTATTTCACCTGCGAAACTTCAAAAATGCCCCAAAATGTCCCCCAAATCCCCTGCACATCCTACAGAGCTGAGATGTTGTGAGCAGATCCAGTAAGTGATGCCAACACTTTGCTGCACTGCAACATATGGTCAATTCAGAAGTCCGTCACTCTATATTTTTCAAAATATGAAAAATCATAAAGCATAAACATTTCTGCACAGATTCATTCAATTGCTACCAACATCGCCACAGACATTCTGGAGAATGAACATATCAAGGGGGTCAAAGGTCATTCTGATTGGTCAAAACATGCATCCACACCAATGTACAATATATGCCTGTACAGTGTACAATATACCTAATATTTTTTATTTTCACACATATTTGATCAAACTATTCCAAAATATCTGACAGGACACGTGACACTACCAGCATGACGTGTGAATGTGTTCAGATGTTTATCAGCGACGGTTTTTGTGTTATAAGCGTTTAAAGTATAAGGGACAACATGCAGCTCTTTAGCAGCAGCTATGCTATTGGTTCAAGGTGGCGGATCTGGTTCACAGCAACTCCGATTAACACGAAACTTGGTCCACCAATAAATCATGACGCCCTGAGGGTCTGTGCATTATTTACTGTTAATTGGCCACTAGGTGGCGCTATGCTGCAAAATCACGAAATGCGCTAACATTATATATCCAAACTACTTGTAGCCTGTCAGTGTGATCAAACTGAAGCTTTGCAGCTAGCAGCTATGTACTCTTGTGAGCACCCTTCAGTAAAGGACATTTTATAATGCAAACCATTATCACCCCAAGTCCACTCTACTGCCCTTTGACACGGCTACACAACGCACTACAGGAGTACAACTACACATTTCTTTCAGAATCAGCAAACAAGTCACAGAATGACCCATAGCAGCTGTAAGATAAGCCTCTGCTTCCACATCTCTGGCTCAGACACCGCCATTAGCTGCGTCTGTTAAGAACTAATCTCAGTTTCCTGATGACGCCTTCACGCATTCACTGCATAGATGCTGAACTCAGATGCAGCATACTCATGCTTCATTATCTCCTCCTACTCCCACTTCAGCAGGTTTAATTAAAACACAAATAAGTTCCCTGAAGCTCAGAACAAGGTTTCCAGCAGGCTGCATTTCTCCCACTTTACTGAATAACTCACTGCAAGGCTGCCAAGAAACCCTCTGAAGTTAGTGGAAGACAACCTCTTCGCTCCTGTCAGCCCCACACTTGCCTCGTCCATGGGAGGGAACACTAGAATTGTACTTCTCCTAAAACAGATACTACACGCTCTTCCACTGTTAGTACTCAGTACTTAACACTCAACATTGTTGACAAGTATGTACAGCCTAATACTACTCATTTCCCCACCTCATCCCTACATGTCATTATATTCTTTTAGACACATATGTTGTTTTTCTTCCAGCCCCAACCCACACGATGTTAATAACCTGTTCCGGGTTCATCAATGATCCTTTGTTGACGTCATAGATGATCAATAGTTGTGCGCTGTGTTCACAACCATCCTCATACACCATCTTGACGGACAGCTTTACGACCAACGTCGCTCTTTAAGACTGAGACTTGCATCCGTCTAATAAGCAAACAGCTCAACTAGCGAGGCTCCTACAGACAGCCAGACCCGACTTACATACATGGGGGCTTGGAGCCCGTTAATACCTGCTGGCAGCGCTGCTTTATGTCGGGGACTGTCTCACACCCTGATTGGGTTCTTCTGACGTAGTTGTGTAATTATACTGAACCTGATGTGTGTCCGTAATACTACACACCTGTTTTATGTACCATGTTCTACTGTTCAATAATACACACACACACACACACACGCACACACAAACACACACACGCACACACGTACACACAGACACACGTCCACACATACAAACACGCACGCACACACACACACATACACGCACGCACGCACACATACGCGCGCGCGGACGCCCGCGCACAAAATTCACAAACGCGCGCGCACTTACACAAACACAGATAAACACACAAACACAAACACACACTCACACACAAACACACACGGACGCGCACGCGCGCACAGACGCGCGCATTCAGACACACAACTCAGACGCGCGCGCGCACACATCTCACAAACGCGCGCGTGCACACACACACCCAGACACAAACACACAAACGTGTGCACACGCAGACACACGCACACACACACAGACACACACACACACACACACACACAGACACACACAGAAACACACAAAGACACAGACACACAAACACACATACGGACGCGCGCGCACAATTCAAAAACGCGCGCGCGAACGCACACACACACAAACACAGACACACACATACACACATGCACACACGGTGACAAACACACACTCACACACACGCGGACACGAGCGCGCACACACATACATGCGCGCACGCACAATTCACAAACACACGCGCGCACACACACAAACACACACGTAAACACGGAAACACGCACGCGCACACAGAAACGCGCGCGCAGAGATCCCTGCGCACACCGACACACACAACTCACAGAAGCGCACGCGCACACAACTCACGCGCACTATTACACACGCGCGCGTACACACAGACACACACGCGCACATGCAGTACTAATAGTATTAGCAAAAGTAGCAGTAATAGTCATTATAATAGTACTACTAATAGTAGTAGTAACAGCAGTAGTAATAGTCATAATAACAGTACTACTAATAGTAGTAGTAACAGTAGTAGTAATAGTCATAATAACAGTACAGCTAATAGTAGTAGTAACAGTAGTAGTCATAGTCATAATAATAGTACTACTAATAGTAGTAGTAACATTAGTAGTAATAGTCATAATAACAGTACTACTAATAGTAGTAGTAACAGTAGTGGTAATAGTCATAATAACAGTACTACTAATAGTAGTAGTAATAGTACTACTAATAGTAGTAGTAACAGTAGTAGTAATAGTCATAATAACAGTACTACTAATAGTAGTAGTAACAGTAGTAGTAATAGTCATAATAACAGTACTACTAATAGTAGTAGTAACAGTAGTAGTAATAGTCATAATAACAGTACTACTAATAGTAGTAGTAACAGTAGTAGTAATATTCATAATAACAGTACTACTAATAGTAGTAGTAACAGTAGTAGTAATAGTCATAATAACAGTACTACTAATAGTAGTAGTAACAGTAGTAGTAATAGTCATAATAACAGTACTACTAATAGTAGTAGTAACAGTAGTAGTAATAGTCATAATAACAGTACTACTAATAGTAGTAGTAACAGTAGTAGTAATAGTCATAATA